>NW_016164032.1:0-14676 GCF_001687245.7 Rhagoletis zephyria | reverse complement strand
CTTTTCCAATTCTGACGGAGCTGGTGGTATTGCTCAACGTCATTTTACACAGCCGTATGAGTTTTGAGGGGATGCCAAATTCAGACATAGCGGCGTATAGGCAACTCCTTTTAGTGCTGTCAAAAGCGGCTTTAAAGTCGACAAATAGGTGGTGAGTGTCGATCCTTTTCTCGCGGGTCTTTTCCAAGATTTGGCGTATTACGCGTCACATTTAAATGTTTTATTTTTAGGAACACAAATCGACCCATCTTAATGTACAGTTTACAAACAAGCATTCATACATGGAAAAAAAAATTGTTAAAACAAAAGTGTAAATATGTTTAAAATGAGCTAAATAGCGTATAATTATATAGTTCATGGTTAACTATTGCCGACGGACAGGTGTTCGCTTCTGTTGTCTGCAACAACTCGGCAAATAAAAACGCAAAAAATAAATAAAAAAAAGCATTCATAGTTAAACTTGTAATATTGCTAGCATCAGTAGCTACATAAATGTGTATGTACCAATGCACATTGACAACAGCATGAACAATATAAAAAAAATAGTTGTAATTTTTAGTTATGCATATTTATTATCAATTTTTCCTTTTCAACAAAAAAATTAATTAACAAACTTGTATGCCTCATTAATTATGCGTATTTTTTTTCAAATATACATATGTACATACATCCTTTAACTTTGAATGCTCTATATTTTTTTGTTATTATTTTTCAATTAGTGGCACTTTGTTAACCTTTTGATAAATAACAGTTATTATCAAGTGCATACTTAATTGCGTTTAAACAGGCGTAAATTCACCCCAGCTTATCTAAAGCTAGTTAATGTATTAAAAGCAAATTGATTTCAATCGAAGAATTATGATTAGTGAGGCATAACCTTTTTTTGATATTTATGTAATTTCGAAAAAAAAAATTAACTCTAGTTCTATTAGTATGAATTTTTTGCTTTTTGTGTTGTCTATGTTATCTGCGTGCTTAAGGGTTATTAGGTTTTATAATGGCCTATAAATTTCATTAATTATGGAATTTTAAATCTATGGCCTAATTTCATTACAACCTTGTAAACTGTGTAGGTTAGGTTAGGTTAATCCGGTTGGCTCTGAGCCGCACAGAGAGCGGTGGGTCCCCAGCGATGCCGTTTTTACGTTTCAAAGTAGACATTACAAATCATTTCGGTAGAAATTTCAGCTATACTTTTGAGATATTGTCTAACTGATGACCTTCCAAATAATAGATGCCTAATTAAAAATATTATCAGCCTAAAGTTTTCTTAAAACTCCTTCGTTCGACCTTTCAAACAGGTGGTAACCCCTTTAAAAATATTTGCGAACTAAAATCTGTTGATCGTCTGGCATTGTTATACATATTTCAATTAACTGATGACTTAAGTTGAATTTAATTTTTTAACCAGCAACCCTTTAACATTTTTTTCGAACCAAAATTTCCTTAAATATTTTTTGTATGATATTGTTATAAATATTCAAAGTAACTGATGAATAACGTTGAAATTTCTTTTTTAAACACGTGGCAACCCTCCTAACTATAGTTCTGAAATAAAGGATTTTAACCCCATCGATAACCATCGTTTAGTAATTCACCTAATTTATTAAATAATTTTAATGTAAGCTTTTCAACTGGGGCAACCTTAAAACCCATAAAAAATATTCTAAATTGTAACTAAATATTTCTTAAAATAATTTAGTTCGAATTCTCAAATATGTGGCAACCCTCTTCAAAATATTTTCAACCTACTACCGTCTTAAACCTCTTTTGTCTGACACCCATATTACCAAATTGCTTTAATTAAAATTGAATTACATTTTTTAAACATGTGGCAACCCTCCTACACGTAGTTAAGATATAAGGCTTTTTCAAAACCATCTCGGTTGATACCCATATTGGAACAATTCACTTAACTTTTTCAATAATTTGAGCCTAATTTCTTAACTGGTGGCAACTCTTTTCGAAAAAGAAAAACCTTATTGAACATCCGCACCTTAAGTCCTTTAATTTCACACACACACACACACTTTTGAAAATCGAACGAAATAATAAATTATATATATCACTTGACTGTAATTATTTAACAGGCGGCAACTCTTTTCGAAAAATTAAAACCAGTTTGCACATCTACAGACCAAGCGCTTTAACTTGACATTTCATTTTTGAAAATCGGGCGAACGGTACAGATATTTTATCCCGAACAAAAAATCCTTTCTCGTATTATATACATAGATATACATACACGCATATGTACATATGTATGTCGCCTGGATAAAAATTGTCGTAGGCGCCATTTTGACGGTTTTTAGTTATAGATGAAGCTATATATTTTAAAATACGATTTTGGATTGGTGTTACCAGCTATTGGATATCTCCTTTAGTTTCCGAGATATTAACCAAACCTACTTCGGTAACTTAGTAAAAATTTAGTTAATAATACAATCATACCAAACTAATCAAGGTCTTTAAAATTTTTGGAAATCTCCTTTAGTATTGAATAAAAAGCACCGTTAATTTAGATTTTGTCGTATTATACACAAAGTGGCTGCCAAATTGTTGACAAAATTTTACTAACTCATAAAATCAAAACTAATTCACAATGAAGAATAAATAGAAGTAAAATAATTTAAGAATTTTATGAAAAACTAACATTCTCCGAGGTTTTGGAGAAAATCTTTTTTTTTTTTTTTTTGAGAAATTGCATTCCAAACTTCAATCGCAATTTCCCAAATCCTGCCGAAAGTAACATTCGACAATCTTTTACCCAGGCGATGATATGTACATACGTATGTATGTATGCATATGAAATTTCTATTGCTGGTTACATTTGTTGTAGATTTATAGTTTAGTAACCTAATAAAAAGTTGTTTTGCAAAAATTTTGGAAGTACACTGATTCAAAATATGAAAGCGAAAATTGATCAAAAGCCTTCACCTTAAGAAATAAAAAAGTATTTATTTGTCAATGTTATTGTAGCTTGTTAACATTTTATTTTTAATATTTTTATTGAGCTTTGTACCACGATTGTTTATTAGGAAAAATTGAAAAAGCAACAAAGTCTAAGCGGTAGAAGTTATAGCACTATTTCGGAGATCACCACATCTCCTCATCAGATTTTCTTTTTTCCCTGCTGAAGTCTAGCTCAATAAAAATATTTTAAAAATAAAAAAGTATTTAGTTTATGTAGGATTTAAAGTGATGTTACCATCAAATATTCAGCACACAAAAGTCGAAAAGTCATAGAGTGAGCACCGATTCTAGCTGACTTGGAGCTACTGAACGAGATTACAAAACGTCGAGTTTTTTTCCTGCTGTGTATGTTGTGCATGATTGAAAAATGCCAGAAAATCCACTTATTATCCCCTTTATAAAATAATTATAAACGAGTAGACCCAGTTCAATATTGAATTTTTAAGTGTAGATTTACGGTAAATCGCAAAATAACAATTTTTATATTATTCCACATTAATTACACTTGCGAGACAAGTACACAGAATTATTATTATTATTTTTTTTTTTGATTGACGTATGTATACATTTTTTATTCATTCATTATAATTATGAAAACCTTTTTTAACACCATTGACCAAAAAAATTGGTTTAATCTCATTTTATCAATTTAATTAAAATTAATATCTGCACGATAATCTGCTTAATCGTCTCGCTGATACAAATAAATAGAATATAAAGCGAACATACGAGAATTTACACATAAATAAAATTAATGAGAAAGTATACATACATACATATGTGCATATGTATAAACCTATATAAATTTTAATTGAACTACCTTTTCAAGCGCCAAACTCAGATTAATCTACTAGAATGTCGTTTTTTGGATTGCAAGTCCAAATAAAAAAAAAAATGTTAAACGCATAAAATTGTAGATAATTTAAATCGCTCAGCTATAAATTGTAGCCAAAGATCCGCTTTCAAATTGCTTTTCAATTTGGCTTGCATTTTAATGTGGCAATTGTAATTGGATATGAATGTATAATTTGAGCTAATGTACATATGTATGTATGTACTTATGTGTAAAATCAACAGGAATACGTTTTAAACCTGCTGAATTTACCGTTACACGTTTAATTTGGCTTTAATGAATTGTAAAGATTATTATATGGGATATACGAGATTTGCGCTGCCCGAAATTGAATAAGCTATCGCAAGTTGTTAGCTTGACACGTTTTCAATGATTTTAACTGGCACCAAGCTCCCATAAAGTGGTGTCGTCTTCGCATCAAATGCGTCGCATCCTACATCAAATGCAAAGGATCCCTATCTTCTGGGCAGCAGGATCATTGCTCAAGTGAAAGTAAATAGCACGGCAGGAAAAGCTACTAAACTAAACTGGTACACTTGGAAACTGAGGAGTCAGTGTGTTTAACTCTTTAAGTCACCTCTTTTAACGACTTTCAAATCAGCTGGTCCGAATGGCGCGTATCTGATGACGATAAAGTAAGGAAGGCACACCTAAATAGAAGGGGCTTTTATAAGAGTTTTTGGGACATGACTGGTATCTGTCCACTATTCACTCTTTGGTCAATAATTAGGGTGCTAGCCTCAGAGAAATCAGCATAAACAACCTTTATGGTAAAGAACCTGGTACACGTGGTCAAAAAGAACATCATAGCAAAGGATTCTGATGTGCACCACCATGCGCGCCGGTGTGAAATCACACTGTGAATCAGCTTTGTAGAGATCTAAGAGTATTTGGTAGATTCGTTATCATCAACTATCAGAACCGTGGCCTAAATTTTCAACTTGGACACTGTAATTAATCTGAGTAAAGAAAGATTTTATTGTTCCAGCACGAGATGGATTTTTTATTTAATCTTATGTGCAAAGTTTTTAAATTGTTTTTGATATTTTAAAAATTATTTCTTAACAGCTGGAAACTCTTTTATTTTATAGGTATAAGACCTTTCAGTTGATACGAATTTCGTAGTATTTCATTTAACTTTTACAAATTTTTTTTTTTTTTACGTGGGTGGCAACTCTTTACTTTGAGTCCAATAGGGGCTAAACTTTACAGGAACCATCTCCAGACTACGCCAGAGTATTTATATTAATAACATCAAAATCATATCCATCAGCGGTTTCGGAGTGTTCGAAAACGTGCACAGAGTATATGTGAACATACATATATATATATATATATATATATATATATATGTTTATAATTAGACGATAAGCTCCGATTACAATTTTATTGCACTAAATGTACATAATGTGATTAGATACAGCAATGTTAGTCAGAAAATCCAGCTAAATAGTTTTGTCCAACTAGCTTGCTCTATTCGAACCACTGCGCGGCGCTCCGGTTAAAATTTATGTAGATGTGTTTATTGGTCACCCATTTTCTATGTCCTACCTCCTACATTTCTAAAAAAGTGTGCACCCCAGCCGGGACATAAAGACTAGCTCTTGCCATTCTAGTAAAAAGGAGTCCCCGCTCCGATCCCATGTCCAGTCTTGGGGTCATCAATCAATCTGAGCTTTCCAGCTTTCCACAATCCATTGCTGGCTATTCAATTCCATTACATATAAACGGACATTGAAACAGATGACAGAACTGCCGCTAAATAGCAGCGTCACTCTGGCGTAGTTAGGGTCTGGATATTGAAGTCGACTGATATCGCAGCTATCTAGACTCTGCCCGTCATAACAAACATATGTAGGGCTTGTGGAAGCTCTCCCAACGACACCAAACATCTCTTCGCCGGCTCACTCATCTAAGACCCCTCTCCCTTTGGGCCGACTCCGTCGACACAGCATGTTTCTATTAGTTAAACTTCACGACAACGATTAATAGACTATCCCATTTAGGCAGGGCTTTGAAATGAAGCTACAGTTAGGGACACGAATTTCTTTAGCATTCGATGCCGATATTTTCTACTCGATTGTTTTAAAACGATATTTTTTGGAATCGAGTACCAGAACCCTAATATCATATCGAATGTCATAAACTCACATTATAAGGTTAACAACTCTTCTCTTATGTCGACTCTAAACGGCGATTGTATTTTCAAGGTTTTCGCACTTCTATACCTATATTTGGATACAATTTTTGGATTTTGATATCGATATTTGGAATATCGAGCCTTGTTATTCCGATATTAATGGGTACCCGATATTTTTAAAGTGATACTTTAAATGAGTACCATGTCGATACTTTCGGTTCGATATCGTGTCCTTAGCTACAATAACAATACCAGAAAACCAAACGGAACTTAAAAGTGTTCACAAAGTCGGTAACGGTTCTAAAAGTCTGATGCAGTCTAAACACTGCTGCTGTGATGGCAGTGTGAAGAAGAATTGCACATTTCAAACTCGTTAATACGAAGAAAATCTGCACCATTCCCATTAATGCCAAGCCATCTTTCAACCAGACCAGACTTAAGACTTCCTTTCAGTTTTTTGAATAATTTTATTTTTTAACAATATGCCATAAAATGTTTGTGTTTTTGCAAATAATTAACTCTAACTTGATTGCAATATTTTTCATACTTACTTTGGCCATAGCTGCAATTTACTTGTATTCAAAACACTTCAACTCAAGGTCGCACAAAGTAAATCAGTACGCTGTCCTTGTAATAATATTTACAAGACTGTCAACGTTGACACACCTCTAAATGGGCACACCAAATTTAAAAAAAAAAGAAGTATGGAAAAATTTATGTTTTGAGTTTTTTTTTGTGTGTTTAGCACAGTTGTCGCTAGTTCCGTTTAATACCCAATGCTGGTTCACAGTTTCTCGTTTCACTTGCTTTACTTAGTTATTATAAAGCCAAAAATTTATTAGTAAATTAATAAAAATTCACAAATTCGTACCAGTTATTAACACTGCATTCGCTCAAAATAATCTTTAATGTTTCAGCACTTATTAACTGATTAGCGAATATTCGTGTATGATTCTTCCTATTATTTGTCTTAATTCTTTGACTTCAATTCACACTTTCAATAATTATCGTCACAAAAAAAACAAAATTGATCTCCCTTCAACGACGATACGTTCGGCACAAATTTTGATATTTTACTGTCAAGAATCGTTGTGACAAATTCACATTTATATATGAATTTTCAAAGCTTAAAGCGCATTGTTGTTGTGATCAACGCGGAGATGCTGTTGACAACGCCGACTGCTTCAGCAGCAACGACAGCAATAATCGAAAAAGCAAAACGACCAAGACAATACAAACACCAATGCACACCTTAGTTCAAAAACAAAAACAACATCAACACTAACTAACAGCAGAAACAAACTTAAGAGTAGAGCAAAAACAACTGCGAAGCAACAACTCTCATAGCATCCATCAACAGGTTTGGCTCGCAAGTCGAGTCGATATTGAAGAAGACACTGCCGATAAAAGTCGCTTGGGTACCTTACCTTACCTTACCTTCCCTTGACATCTGCTAATGCCCAGCAAGCGTCTGCTACACCACCCCCACCCCCTCCCCTGCGACTGCCACTTGCGTAAGCGTCGCTTTAATCATTCTCAAATGTTTTGCTGATCGCCAAAGCGATGGGGTTATCGCTTCTGCTATCATAAAGCGGGTATTCTCAATGAGTAAATATGTATGTATGTACGTATTAGAATATTTTAACAGCAGTTAAGCATACAAATAACATAATTGTTTTAGTCATAATCACTATTAAACTGTTATGATGATGATGTAGTCGTCATAATGAAGTTAATTATTATACATATTAGTAGAGTTCACTCTTTGATGCGAAAATGTGAAAGGCTAAAAGTGGCGTTTGTTTTGTTGCTTTTCTGTGCGTGTTTGTGTGAAACGGCGCCATAACGGTGCCGTATGTTTGTTGTAAAAAGCTGCCGATTTTCGCACTTTCGCTCGAACGCACACACTTTCGCATCAAAGAGTGAACTCTAGAATTCATTTTTTTTTCTTTTCGTTCTTGGTTTATTTTTTGCATTGATCAGCGGTTTCACACTTCATAGCAAGGCGCATCTATAATATATCTATGGTGCTACTTGCATTTGCTGATATGATATCTTTGTCTCTACACTAGTACAGCAGAATGTCATCAAAGACGAAATGGTGTAACTTCAGGATGTCAACCAAACGAAATTATCGCCTATTTTCATGCTAATGTACCAAAAAGCAATCAAAAAATACACGGGGCTTTTACTTACAGTTATGTGTTTATTAATAACTTTTCAGGAGAGCAAAGAAACTGATTTCTGGTGCCAATAGGTAATATTTTGCAAGTGTCGTATTAAAATAAAATATATATTAAAAATATGCTATTGATTTAGGACAAAAAATAAATTTGTTGACCAATTACGACGTGATCAACATATGCGCCGCTTTAAAGCACATAACTGTTTTTATACACGATTTAAATTTGTTTTTGGCGGTATGGAATCGTATGCAATTTGTACATAATACTGCCGTTAGGCCTAGATGCAATGTATAGAAGTTCAGGACTCGATTAGTTAACTGCCCGTTGCTCCTATCTAGCGAAACGTTGGTGTCCTTGTCGTGGGGCTAGATCTTACCTGGTGACATGGGGGCCCTTAGGGGTTTCCATGTCGGCATGAACTAATAGGGATGCTCCGCATGGCAACCTGTGTAGGACATTTGCTTATGCAATTTCCGATGTGGAGATTACCGTACCAACGAGCCCAGGGGGGTTCCGCATTGCGGGGCTACGGATGTCACAATCCCGGGTACCCTAGTCAAAGGCTACCAATCCTGAGTCGGTCAGAGGCTCAATTGGTAGAAGAGTCTACGACTTTCGGAAGTCATACCTAAGACTTTCAAAGAGGAACCGCGGGCGAACAGATGCCCCTGGAGTGTGTTCGCTGGCTAGATAAGCAAAGCCAGTGAGACTAACAAGGTCGAAAGACAGGCCAGATGCACATGTAAAATCATATAGCTAGGTAGTTCTGCAACAAAGAATGTGGCTCGTCAAGCTGCTTGAGTAGGTGTAGAAAACCTGAAAAGGAGCATTTCGATGCCTATTGTACACCCGGGCTGGAATTTGTTCCCCAGTAAGACTAGTAGGACCTGCGAGGGTAGCGAGACGAGCAGAATGAATCAGGTGAGTCAAGTGACTTGAACAAGGGTTAAAAGTCGACTTTCACTCCGGATAGGGACACCGGGGTGAAATGAGATTAGTAAGTCTTGTGAGAGGAGCGAGACGAGCTAGATGATAATGCTGAAAACTGTTGAACTGTGGAAAATGTGGAGAAAGGGTTGATAACACGGTGTAAATATTTGAGGTAAACCGTAGATTGGTGAATATGTGATAAAAGCAGACCTTCTTAGTTGTACGATTGAGCATGTGTAGTCTGGTATGTTTAGTAGGTTGCGTGACTCGAGATGGTCAAGCAAGTCTGGCTGGTGAGCACTACCCCAGTCTGTTCACTGAGGTATGGCCCTTCGGGAAGTATCGCGGGGGATGTGGTTTAATACCAAAGGCGGTAGAACTCAAAAAGGGTTCGATGTGGAGTTGCATTGCAACCGGGTGCCGGGACCAAAAGAACGGCAGAGACCTTAAGTAGGTTTCGGCCTCACCAAGGTGGTTAGTGTGTCCTCCCACACTGCCTTTGGAACTGAAATGCTTGCCTTTTGGCACGTAATCACGTAAAGCCTATATGCATCTGCCCGTTGCTTCTGTTATGTAATGAAAAATGGTCAAAAACGTTTTAACTGGATTTTTGTAATAAAAATTAATGCAAAGTGGTGAGTGGACACATATTTTGTACAAACGATGAAATTGCCAGAGATGCGAATTGTTTTTTCGGTCAGGATATTACCTTGACCCAATGCACTTTTTTTTTTTCGATGGGTGATATCCAATGAAAGCTCGTATATACGAGAAGTAATTTCAATATAAATATCATTGAATTTTTATTAAATGCTTTCACATTTGTATACATTATGCAAATTTGCATAACATAGTAAATTTCATAAAAATGTAAAATTAATGGCGTTTAGTTTCGACCAAAAAAGCTTACCTTCTCTTTGCCCTCTACGCATAAATATTAAGAAAAGGGCTTCTCATTGCAACATTTTTTGTAGAAACGAAAACGCCATAAGTATTTATCGAGGTAGATTATCATAAACTGAATGGAAATCTTTGTGTATATATTGCTTTAACGCTTGAAGACTGTTGTGCTTAGATTGATAAATTTTTGGACTCTCGCACAATAGCTCCATTTCGTATTTCTGTGATAACAGAGCTCGTTTTTATGGCAATGATGTCCAGCAGTCGGTATGACGCAACTTGAATTTGACTTCACCAATTACATAAAGCATTCCTATGATACTGCTGCCTGGTTCTTCCTCAGGTTTTTTACCTGGCCACATAGTTGTAAATTAAAAAAATATATATATACTCTAAATAATTAATTAAAATCTAAATTATGCGACTTATGTATGTATGTAGTCCATTGGTGAATATATCGGTGGATTGAATACATTTTCTAATGAAATGCAATGGAAACGTAAAGGCTTCATGAAATTTAGTTAGTCTCAGTGCTTCCTAGCAGCTGTCCAGGACACCATTTTGATGAATTACTCCCGGGGGATATTTTGTCTATGCGCAAAAATTCATGTGAAAAAGTAAAGTCAAAATTTTTATGCTCTCCCCCTAGGATTGTCCTATACCCGAAAAAATATACCCCTATTTCTTTTTTGAAGTCAAAAAATATTTAAAGGTCGCTCGCTTTTCGTATAAATGTTTTGGGTCTAATATTCGAAAGTCGTGAACATTCACAAAGGAAATACTCTTTTGCTATCGTCTGGTTGACAGCTGCGACAAATGTTATTATGTGGTGGAAATATTCTTGCCGCATGTTTGCCTAAAGTCCAGTGCCCCGTGATGGTTGCAACATTTCTGAATACATCAGGCCTTCATCTGCGGAGCAGGTCCAAGGTCCTCTTACTATTGTGGTCAGGCCATAGTTTTTTAGATATCTTACAAGTCTGTTCATCTGACCACCTGCGTCTAGCCAGTTCAAGGAATGCGAATTAATCTTTCTTTTGGAGTATTCAAAGAATTCAGCCCAGTGTCACTGCTTCGAATTCATCCAAACCGTCTCCTAACTTCGCCAGCTCATGGGCGTTCTCATTGCATTATGTGTTCCTATGACCGGGAACCCACACTTTGCATTATCTAACTATCTTGGATATGGTAAGCAGTGACGCTATTGCTAATAGCGCCATCTGGATTGCAGAATATATTGTGGTTTTACTCTTTTAGCCGACTCTATTGCCTAGAATTTTACAGGCATCTAGGATCCTCAGAGCTTCTGGTTGGAAGATGCTTGTTTCATTTCCCAATCGAAGATATAGAGCAACGCCGAGTTCCTCGGAGTAGGCCTCCACTCCCACATCGCAATTCATCTTGAATCCGCCGGTGTATAGAGAGATCGCCTCTCGGTCAATAGGGACTAAATTAAGGGTTGGATTTAGCGCTTCTGCTGGGCAGGATCTTAGTTCATCTATTACTCCCGAGCTTGCTGCCTTTGCATACTTCTTAGTTTGCTGACACTACACATTACACATCTTCTGCTTAAGATTTCCTTGCGAGTGTAGTATGCTATGTAGGTCTTCTGTCTACGAAATTCGGCATTGATTTCCAAGTAAATTGGCTATCCAGCACGAAATTTACAATAAGCTAGTTGGCAAGTCAGCGGCAGCCCTATTTACTGGAACTAACTTTAATGTAAAATGGTTTAGGATTGGCTGTTTAGCCAATTTTACTAGGCGGACAATCTGTTTGATTGGGAGACTTTCCTTCCTATTTGTGAAAAAACTTATTAGCAAGGAACTGAAGTAGCAACAGTGCAAAAGCATTTCAAAACGTACCTGTAAATATGGGGATACAGGTCATAGGTTCGTGCCAAGAATATGAAAAATGGGGAATACCACAGACAAATTTAGTTCAATGAGATGAACCAGTTCTTTAGTTCCTTTAGTTCAAGAAGTACCCAAACCTATTGTATACATTTTACAGCAATCGATCAAATCAATTGCAAGATAAGTTGGTTTGTTCGGCGGGTAAAAACTCGAAAACGGCTTAACCAATTTGAATAATTGTTTTTTGATCTGTTCGCTATAATACCCGAATGGTTAAAAAAAATTAGAGAGTTGCCACCAGTTGCAAATTTCAGTTTTAGTAAATTGATAAAAAAAAGGAAATTTTACAAAGAGGTCAAAAGAAAGAGCATTAAAAAGGCTTACAGCCGCAAATATTTTTTTAGTAGGGTTTCCAATTGTTTAAAAAATTGCATATAATTGCATTGATAAGACAAAGTAAATATTATGGGCATTAAGCTAACGAGATTTAAGAAGGCGTACAGCCGAAAATATTTTGAGGAGGGTTGCGACTTGTTAAAAAAAAGTTTTATTTATTTAAAATTCTTGGATAAATTAAATGTTACAAAATGGGTCTAAACTAATGAGGCTTAAGAAGGCTTACAGTCGAAAATATTTATTTATTTTTTAATAAATTAAATTAAGAGGATAAATTAAATATATTAATATGGGTATCAAACTGAAGCGGTTTAAGAAAGATTACTATCGAAAATATATTTGAACCGGGTTGCCACCTATTTGAAACATTTAGTTTAATTTTATTGATAAGATGAACTAAATATTACACAATGGGTGTCACAGGAATGGTTTTAGAGAAATCTTTGATTTAGAAATATATATTTTGAATTGAGCTTTCCCCTATATAAATAAATAGTAAAAACTAAAATTATTTCAATAAAATGAGCTAGAGTTATATTTATGAACAATATATAAACGAAAGCATACAAAATTTTTGCATATTTCTAAGGGGCATATTTGTTTTTATATTTCTGTAGACTCTTACGTTCTTTGTATATCGACTTTGTCTGAGAATAAGCCTATTTAGTGAAATTGTTCAAAAAAAAATTTACGCAACATTTTAACCATCTAGTGATCTCACAAATGCCATTTTATTCCAACTTTCAAAAAGAAGGCGTCATAACGACCCTTTCGCGAGAGAGCTAATGGGTNACATATTTCGTTTATATTCATAACCCTTTTTTCCAATTATTCTAAAACCGCTCAGGCAAAAAATATTTATAGGTAAACCCTATATACGTGTAAGCAGAAACCACAATTGCAATAACTTTCCACTTTTCCTTACCTGCAATATTCTTAGCTTAGTTCGTTTTCTATGCATGTTTTTTTTTTTTGATCGAAAACTGAATTTCTAGCGGTATATTCGCCACGTGCCTACTCACGTGTGACTCTGAATTGCGTCAAATTATTTTGCTCTTGGGCATAAAATTAACAAGTTAACAAAGTTTTGCGACTCGTTAGGGCACTACATTCGAATTGTCTTATTCATTATACGCCGTAGTTTTGAATATAATTTTAACTTCCATGACGCATGCATGTATTTGTTCGCAAAAGCCATAAATTGCACGATCCGGAAAATGTTTAAATAGACAAATTATGTATCGTAACATAAAATAGTTAGATCCAGTTGATCTAGTTAATAAATATTAAATAAAGTGATACTGGAAGCTTTATCAAACTTGCGGCGATTTAATTCTATCAAAACACATTGTCGCAATTTACAGTTCAAAGACCTTCTTGATTTAGTGCAGATTTTATCATTTTGTCAATACTTGCTTTTGTTGAATGAAACTTGATTAAACACTTCACTTTTTATTCGTTATTCATGAAGTTGAGGCAAATACGCTTTATGTATATCCTGAAATCTAGTTCATTCATACGTTTTTTTTTTTCAGTCCAATAACTCATACGCCCCGTAGTTCTATTTTATTTAGGCACCATTAGCCATATCAGTTATTCCTTCCGCTATATATAGATAGAAAGACTGGTGTAAGGCCACCTAGAAGTACTCGTTTTAGACATTAAAGCAGAGGTGGGCAGCTTCGACAAAGAATTTTTGTAGTGTGATGTCACTGTGTGCGTGCGAACAAGTCGTGTGGTTGAATGAAGCTGTCGCTGCCATCTAAAGCAGTGCGTGTATGTATACGCGAATATGCCCGCCGGGCAGGCGCCGCCCAGGGCTGCATTAAAGACTGCATGCATACTTATATAGACCAGTAGCGCTTCATTTCAAAATAATCAATGAACAAACAGACATCCAGACTTAGAAAGAGTAGAAGTGTTCTGGCAACATCGCACAGCGTTTCGCCAAGTGGTAAAAAGTCATGGGGACAGTCGATAAACGATACCAGTTGGGCTTAAAGGGGGAAAGTTAAAAGTCGTAAGTTCAAAATTCCATGTCCTTTCCTTTTTCGATTTTCGATTTGCTTAATTTTTTAATTTTCAGGTTCTTTTTGCGTGATTTCCCGAATTTTCTTTCGAACAATGGAAAAATCAAACCAAAAATTGGAAGAGTTGGAAATATTTCCACGTACACACATATGTAATTTTTAAGTACAACTTTTGTATTTCTAAGGGTGAAAAGCAGAAAACTACAAGTAATTTTTAGCTAAAAATTCAACTTTAAATGCCCAACAACCATGGAGGTACAACGAAAGGGAGGGCGCCTACGAGCAATATGGAAGGATCAAGTGCATAATTACCTGTTTGCACTCGGTTTGAACTAATGGCGTAACTTTGCAAAGGAGATGGGAAACATTTTTTTGGTGTCGGCCCCAACCGACTAGCGGTTGTGGTATCACA
>NW_016164031.1:32445-33644 GCF_001687245.7 Rhagoletis zephyria | reverse complement strand
GGTAGTAAGCGTACCTGTCACAAGGCAGAGGATTACTGGGGTGATTCAAAGCTCTTTGTGAAGCTGTGCCTCGAATGCATGTTATGTCGCGGTATTGCAATTCCAGGGCATTTCTTCGTCAGAATATCGAACTTCCTACGGCTAAGGAACCCTTCTGTCCTGATATTGCTACAAGTCATCCTAAGTAAAGCTGAAGAGGTGTAGCATCTAGAAGAACTTGCAAGGACAAGTTCTCATGCCTCCAGTTATGCCTTGTATGTTGGCTAGCGATTTCATTGTCCAAACTTGTCTAGTTCTATTGTTATAGATGATTGCTCCATAAGCTAATATTAATCATACTATTGTCATATAGATCCCTCACAGTATCTTTGGCGAGCATCACAAGCTCTTTCATGCCATGAACCTACACGGCATAAATGATCTCACAGCTTTCTTCGCAGTTTATTCCAGGTGTGCTTTCCAGAGTGGTTTTGGATCTAGTGTTACTCCTAAGAATTCAACCTCTTCTTGTTGTTGGTACCATCTAACCTTATCGTTTTCAGAAAATCAAGTTTGTATTTTCTTGAAAATAGTACTAAAGTGTTTTTTGCTAGCTTATACATTCAGCCCCAATTTGGAACCCCTTTGTTTGATTTTATACAGCCATAACAGGATTCTACCTGACAGGGTCTTTATTACGATATCGTCAGTTTTTGCGGAATAAATTAAAATACTCCATAAAAACTGGCAAAAAATTTGTTTCAAGGAACTTTGTAATAAAATTGATGACTCATCAATGTAAATACGAACATTCTTGGCGTTGCTTTCCCACAGGCGGATACCCAACCATTTCCAGTGTAATAGATCTGGCAAATGCCTTTATTGCTCCTCTAAAGCAAGAAGAGATTGACAGTGCAGCCAAAGGCTTAAAAAGCAACAAAACTGCGGGTCCGGATGGCATCCCAAATATTCCTATCAAAGCGGTAGTAACTGTAGATGTTTAGAACATGTTCAACCCACTAGGTTGGCCGCATATTACTAGTGCGCTGAAATAGATCAGCACCCTGGGATATTTGATAAGCTTAATAATGCGCTGGACGAGCAAAGCAAGAAATACTAGGGGCCTTGCGACGTCTGCCATGTAAAGGAGTGCAAACTCGGTGTTGGATTTTTGGTGGCAGAGAGACTTCGTCGCCGAGTACTGCGCCCATGCCCCGACG
>NW_016164031.1:16356-30558 GCF_001687245.7 Rhagoletis zephyria | reverse complement strand
CGCCTCCGAGCGAGAACTTATTTTCGAGCATTTTTGTCGAACCAGCGCACTATCGGCCAGCATCTAAGCTAAAGTAGGGAAAGTTTCGACACAAAAACGCCGAAACACGCAGACTTAATATTGGGTTGTAGGTTATAAATCCGTATTTCGCCAAACAAGTTAATATTTATGAAAAACAAATTCAAATTTTAACAAGGAAAAAATTTAATAAAAAAAAAACAAATCTTTGTAATTTGTTAAATTTTTGTTAAAACCAGTTGTTTTGCAAAAAAGAAAAATTGAGTGGTCAAATGAAAATCTGCAAACATTTTTTTATGAAAATAGGAGCACAAAATAAAGTTACGGTGACTATATTTATGGCAGCCGAATACCGGACATACATGGTGTGCATACAAAATAATTTTGCCAATTTTTTTCACAAAAGCTAGAGGATTTAAAACATTTTTCAATTTATTAACTCAGAAACAGCATTTTTTTTTGGGTTATATTTTTCGATCTTTTGTGAAAAGAGCACATAAATATTCAGTTGTAGCATCATACATTTGTGGAATATTTTTCCATAACTTTGCGCTCGGGACTTTAACCCCGAAAAATTTGTTACAAACATGCCTATGCAGGAAAACATGATGAAAATATCCAAATAGTTTTGAAGCAAGAGTGGTATTCAATATATTATTTACAGACTCAGTTTTTGGTCAAGCACAATGCAGTGAAGCATTTGAAGAGTACCACTTCCTTTCCATCTTTGAGAACTGCTTTACTTTTACAACATTCCTAAGGCCTCCATACATTTTGTTGTTGGTTTTGGAATCCATATATGTACGTAAACAAATATTGAAATTTTAGATCCAAATGTAAACAAATTGTCTAATTTAAAGACGACAGTAAAATCAGCTACCACCTGCTCAATATGCTTTGCTTCACAAGGAACCTACATATGTACAACGTGAAATGCAATGAAAGAAATCTTTGAAAAGTTAAGTGCTAGCGAAATGTCTTTTACAAATTTTAACAATAATCATTAAAGTTTAATTACGATTCTTACTTACAAATACCCAGTTTTTCTACGCAAAATTACAACTTTAGAAACCGTCCACATATGTAGTATGGAGCACATACAAGCGACTAGATTTAAAACCAAAACTGCTTCAAAGGCATGTCTTTTTAATGAGCTGCTAAGGCGTCAAAATACCGTGTACAGGACAAATACGGGACATTAAAAGAAATACGGAACATTTGGCGTCCCGAATGAAATAAAAAAAAAACTAAGGCAAATGACGAAAAAGAGGATTCTCCCGTAAAATACACGACGGATGGTCACCGTACGTATGAGTAACACTTCCCTTGTTAAAGTTGCAATTTTTCATTCGTAGTGCAAAGTTAAAATGAAAATATCCGTAATGTTCGTCCCAAAATTAATTAGAGAATCCGAATTTTTACTAAACCGCCTGCAGTTAGCCTCTCTCTAACCGTTTTTAATTTATTAAATTTTTTAGAATTTTTTTTTAATTTTATATGTTTTTTTATTTTTATTGCGTGTATTTTAATATTCCAACCCCGCATTAGACAGTTTGATATAAATTTTTTTATTTTTTTTAAGTCATGAGCCATTTTGAATTTACAAAATTTTTCTTCAGAATCGTAATTAGCGTGCCTTTCTCTCGCTTTTCCTTCATTTAGCATTACGGCGAACCGTTTGCGTTGCCAGACTTACTCCAAAATTTTCCTGCAAGTATAGCAATTATTACATACGTATATGTATATGTATTCTTGTATACTTGTATATCCAAATATGTATGTACTTGTATGTAGCTTATTTATTTATGTATATGTGCAAACTTTCGCCACTATTTACTCGCACTTGACTACGTCGAAGAGTTATGCGCACATCCAATTGAATATGTAAATTTTGTGTCTACAAATTTATTTCTTTATATTTAATTGGATGGATTTGCCGTAGTAAGATGAAGTTTTATAAGTAGCATTTGCCACAATTCAGCCGCAATAGCAAATCAATCTAAATTTTATAGAAAAAGTTTTCGACCAATTGAAAATTTCATTGCGGTTCGAAGACTCGCACATCCATTTAATTAGCATTTATGCGAGAAACTTGTTCAAGGCTTCAGACGAAATTTACACATGTATATGTGTGTACATACATATGTAAGTAAATGAATGTAGAGATGTAGGTACTTGTACATATGTACATATATTTTGAATCTAACGTAATAAGGTGAATTTTTTTTGGAAGTTTTTAAAATATTTAAACTACCGTTTAATAACCTAATCAGACTTTAACGGTAAAGTGTATTTACATATTCATCAGACATATGTTGTGGTCGAAATATTGGAACCTGGTTACAAAATTTCCGCAATTTATGCTGTATCTCAATGTACAAATTTTGCCGATAGGTGGCTCACGAGTCGATTTCGTTGATATTTAGAAAGACTCTACAATTTTGTATCATGGTAAAATTTACGGACTCGTTAAAAGAGGTAGTGCAACAGAAAGGGTTGTTATTTCAAAAAACTTGTTTGCTGTTGCTGTGAATAGAAATTGAACCTTGGGCCTCCCGAGTGGCAGTGCGCACAGTCGGAAAAAATGCAATGAACTATTAAAAAGGTTGAAAGAAGGCCGGACATGAATTTTTCTCAGATTTTTATGTGTTTCTTGGCATTTCTCTAAATACTTACAGGTTATAGTTTAATTTTAATTTTTGGTCATGAATTTAAAACAACACAAGCAGTTTCTCTGTATGAAAACTGTGTAAAATAAGACCGAGTTTTTTTCAATTTGCAATTTTTCGAATAACTCGAAAACCGGTTTTGGAACAAAGATGAATAATCAAACACCCTGATATTTTATTTGAGGAGTTGCCTATACGCCGCGATGTCTGTATTTGGCATCCCCGAGTCAGTTGATACGACTGAGTAAAATGACATTGAGCAATCCGTCCAGCTTCAAACAAGGTTACGCTCTTTAATGTGATATCTTTAATCTGAAGACTTCGTTTATTTGAAAACCTGCATTAACACCTGTAATAATGTCAGCCTTAAGATCCAACGCAGGATCTCTCTTGCCAACATGTACTACTTTGAACTTAATAGGCAATTGAGAAGTTAAGTCCTTTCTCATCCTTGGACCTTGTCCGATGTGGCGGCCCTTGGAGTTTTCGAGAAAATGATGACGCTCTAGCTCTAAAAGTATTCAACTCGGAACACGCTGGTGGTAGCAGAGGAAGAGCTAGATACTTGACTATAAATTCCTCGCATACGAAGACGAAGTTGGGGGAAAAGCTGGTTTGTATATTATTTTTAAAATCCATCCCTCTAATCCAATAACTTTCAGATGGCATTGAATAAATACTTATATTACTTTTATAAGCTAAGTTTATTTCTTTGTAAAAGTACATAAATATATATCTTGCCNAAATTTTATAGAAAAAGTTTTCGACCAATTGAAAATTTCATTGCGGTTCGAAGACTCGCACATCCATTTAATTAGCATTTATGCGAGAAACTTGTTCAAGGCTTCAGACGAAATTTACACATGTATATGTGTGTACATACATATGTAAGTAAATGAATGTAGAGATGTAGGTACTTGTACATATGTACATATATTTTGAATCTAACGTAATAAGGTGAATTTTTTTTGGAAGTTTTTAAAATATTTAAACTACCGTTTAATAACCTAATCAGACTTTAACGGTAAAGTGTATTTACATATTCATCAGACATATGTTGTGGTCGAAATATTGGAACCTGGTTACAAAATTTCCGCAATTTATGCTGTATCTCAATGTACAAATTTTGCCGATAGGTGGCTCACGAGTCGATTTCGTTGATATTTAGAAAGACTCTACAATTTTGTATCATGGTAAAATTTACGGACTCGTTAAAAGAGGTAGTGCAACAGAAAGGGTTGTTATTTCAAAAAACTTGTTTGCTGTTGCTGTGAATAGAAATTGAACCTTGGGCCTCCCGAGTGGCAGTGCGCACAGTCGGAAAAAATGCAATGAACTATTAAAAAGGTTGAAAGAAGGCCGGACATGAATTTTTCTCAGATTTTTATGTGTTTCTTGGCATTTCTCTAAATACTTACAGGTTATAGTTTAATTTTAATTTTTGGTCATGAATTTAAAACAACACAAGCAGTTTCTCTGTATGAAAACTGTGTAAAATAAGACCGAGTTTTTTTCAATTTGCAATTTTTCGAATAACTCGAAAACCGGTTTTGGAACAAAGATGAATAATCAAACACCCTGATATTTTATTTGAGGAGTTGCCTATACGCCGCGATGTCTGTATTTGGCATCCCCGAGTCAGTTGATACGACTGAGTAAAATGACATTGAGCAATCCGTCCAGCTTCAAACAAGGTTACGCTCTTTAATGTGATATCTTTAATCTGAAGACTTCGTTTATTTGAAAACCTGCATTAACACCTGTAATAATGTCAGCCTTAAGATCCAACGCAGGATCTCTCTTGCCAACATGTACTACTTTGAACTTAATAGGCAATTGAGAAGTTAAGTCCTTTCTCATCCTTGGACCTTGTCCGATGTGGCGGCCCTTGGAGTTTTCGAGAAAATGATGACGCTCTAGCTCTAAAAGTATTCAACTCGGAACACGCTGGTGGTAGCAGAGGAAGAGCTAGATACTTGACTATAAATTCCTCGCATACGAAGACGAAGTTGGGGGAAAAGCTGGTTTGTATATTATTTTTAAAATCCATCCCTCTAATCCAATAACTTTCAGATGGCATTGAATAAATACTTATATTACTTTTATAAGCTAAGTTTATTTCTTTGTAAAAGTACATAAATATATATCTTGCCTAAATATGTTATATACACGTAAGCGTATGTGCATGATATACATATTTTCTTACAATATATGCATATTAAAGACAGTTATATTAAGGGAACACACGGTATGAGAAAATTGCAAATAAATGCAATTCATAGACGAATTTTTGTATTAAAACCGCGCGGCGTTGATAAAAAACTAAACTAAAGTGAAATATAAATGTTATCATGAAAAATGTNAAAGACTTGCACATCCATTTAATTAGCCTTTATGTGAGAAACTTGTTCAAGGCTTCAGACGAAATTTACACATGTATATGTGTATACATACATATGTAAATAAATGAATGTAGAGATTTAGATACTTGTACATATGTACATATATTTTGAATCTAGCATAATAAGGTGAAATTTTTTTGGAAGTTTTTAAAATATTCAAATTACTCTTAAATTACCTAATCAGACTTTAACGGTAAAGTGTATTTACATATTCATCAGACATATGTTGTGGTCGAAATGTCGGAACCTGGTTACAAAATTTTCGCAATTTATGCTGTATCTCAACGTATAAATTTTGCCGATAGGTGACGCACGTGTCGATTTCGTTGATATTTAGAAAGACTCTACAATTTTGTATCATGGTAAAATTTACGGACTCGTTAAAAGAGGTAGAGCAACAGGAAGGGTTGCTATTCCAAAAAACTTGCTTGCTGTTGCTGGGACCAGAAATTGAACCTTGGACCTCCCGAGTGGCAGTGCGCACAGTCGGAAAAAATGCAATAAACTATTAAAAAGGTTAACAAAAGGCCGGACGTGAATTTTTCTCAGATTTTTATGTGTTTTAAATTTGATATAAATAAAACTTAGAACTTGTTTTTCTTGGCATTTCTCTAAATAAAGCTATCTTTACTGGGTTTATTTTAATTTTAATTTTTGCTCATGAATTTATAACAACACAAGCAGTTTCTCTGTATTAAAACTGTGTAAAATAAGACCGATTTACCGGTTTTTTCCTAACTTCAAAATCGTCAACCGGGTTCTTTTCAAATTGCAATTTTTCGAATAACTCGAAAACCGGTTTTGGAACAAAGACAAATAATCAAACACGCTGATATATACAGCACAATGTTTCATAGGTGGAAATCTGAGGAGTTGCCTATACGCCGCGATGTCTGTATTTGGCATCCCCGAGAAACTGATACGACTTAGTAAAATGACGTTGAGCAATACCACCAGCTCCGTCAGAATTGCGAAAGACCTCTCCGAACCGTTTTCCATCAAACGGGGCTTCAAACAAGGTGACACCCTTTAATGTGGTTTCTTTAATCTGATGACTTCGTTTATTTGGGAACTAGCATTAACACCTGTAATAATGTCAGCTTTAAGATACAACGCATGAGCTTTACAATGTCATGGAAATAGTGCAGCGACGCTCCAGCTCTGAAAGTAGCAAAGGAAGAGATAGATACTTCACTATAAATTCCAAGCATACGAAGACGAAGTTGGGGGAAGAGCTGGTTTTTAAAATCCATTTCTCTAATACAATATCTTACAGATGGTATTAAATAAATACTTATATTACTTTTATAAGCTAAGTTTATTGCTTTGAAAAAGTACATAAATATATATCTTGCCTAAAAATGTTATATACACCTAAACGTATGTACATGATATACATATCTTCTTACAATATATGCATATTAAAGACAGTTATATTAAGGGAACACACGGTATGAGAAAATTGAAAATAAATGCAATTCATAGACGAATTTTTGTATTAAAACCGCGCGGCGGTGATAAAAAACTAAACTAAAGTGAAATATAAATGTTATCATGAAAAATGTAAAGATGAATAACTAAAATGGAATGATGTTATTACTGGCAGTGAATAAAACAAAAACAAATGCAACTAAAGGAGCAGAAAATAGTACGCATACATAAAACATGTTCATGTGGCAGGAATGACAAGCCACTTGCACTCTTGCAACGAGTGTCCTTTTCTCAAGGACAAACTCTACTACGCTCGCCGCGCTCGCAAATGGGCACGTACACTGTTTTACTTTTACAGTAGAATATACTAAGCGTATGTATGTACAAGTATAGACTAGGGTGTACATATGTATGTAAGTAAGTTTATAAGCATTTCTCGTTTTGGATGCAATAAAGCACCGTTTGACAAAGAAATAAATTTGTCCGTGCAATGCAGCACCAGCACCAGCACCTGCCCCACCAATACCAACACCAACAGCAACAGCAGTAGATATGCGCTACACGAATTCTTTCTCCTCACCCTGTGGCAGTTAAGCGCATATTTTTGTCAATGCCAGCATTGCCACGTCCCTACAGCCCTATAGCCCTTCATGTCGCCGTCAGCACTGCTTACTCCTTATGCACAGATGAAATACTTTTATTTGTTTATTTTTCTTCCATCTTGCATTAGCTGTGTGCAAGCATTGCGATCTTGTTGTTGTTGTTTACTTTTTTTTTTGCATTCTCCATCCGTGAAATTCGCTTTTAATTTTAATGAAGAAATGTTGCAAGTGTTGGACAGTATGCCGCTCAAGCACACCTTGTACAAGCCTTAAGCAATTCAATGTGCATCCAGCCGCCGTCAAGTGTCTGCAATCGCGTCGGCCTCGACCACTCCATGGCATTAAATATCTGTAAGTTATGGTAAAAGTATCTAAAGTGCCTTTTAGTGTCATCTTGACACACAGAGCTACAGCGAAGAAAAATATACAACCACAACTATAGCAACATGGTTTACCTGTGCAAATCCGCCGCCGCCATCATGCGCCCGCTGACCATTGCTTCGCAAATAGCTTGTGGAGCGTTTGACCGAAGCCCCGGCTTGGCGCCTCACAGTCTACTGTCTTGTAGCGCCGATTACATTGGCAAAATCTATCGTAATTTTTTTTAGTGCTCCGTTTTTCTTAAAGCTCTTTTCTACATTTTTCTTCAGCTTTAGTTTTTTAGTTTTTTTTTCTGAGTTTAGTTTGTTATTTTAGCAAAATTTCTTAATATTATTCCACTGCTTTAGTTACTTGATATTGAAATGCCGTAGTTCAGCACTCTCCCTGCGCCTCTGCCACTTATTCTTTATTGCCATGCACCCGTGTGGCGGCTTCTACATCTTCACACTGGACTGTTGATTTCTGTGCAAATGAGTATTGATGTTGCAACGCACAGTGGGAGAGCGCCATGTGAAATGTGTAAAAAATGATCAGTCCAGCGCCATCGCCTTGAATTTAATAAATCAATATGAATTGCAAAATATTAATAATTAGCAATAGAGAAGCAGATCCACTTTAACTTCAATCATATGTACCGTCAGTTTATAAATAGATACATATATGCCAAGGCGTGTATAATTATTTCGATTTATTTTTATTTCCTTTCATACAGAAATTTGTTTTACTTTTCATATTAGCCTAGATGACCGTATTAGTATTCCTCTTCGTGCCCGTCTTCGTATAATCTTCGCCTTCGGATTGGTTCATAAGTTAGCTAAGACTTCTCAAACA
The DNA here is from genome assembly GCF_001687245.7 of Rhagoletis zephyria. NCBI lineage: Eukaryota > Metazoa > Arthropoda > Insecta > Diptera > Tephritidae > Rhagoletis > Rhagoletis zephyria. The sequence goes on along the minus strand of NW_016164031.1, from coordinate 22,224 downwards.
GTTGGCAACCCTCCTAAATATAGTTAAGACATAAACAAATCTCTTACGTTTGATATTTTGATACCTAAATTTTTCATATGCCTGATGAATTAAGTTACATTTAATTTTTGAAATAAGTGACAACCCTCATAAATACAGTTCAGAAATAAAGCCTTTTTAAACCCATTTCATTTGATATACATATTTTTGATAATTGCTTTTACTTATTAAATAATTGGAGTTTGCCTTTTTAACCTGTTCGACTTTTAAAACAGCTGGCAATCCTCTCCTAAACATGTTCTAACTAAAACCTTGTTAAACCCCTTTGGTCTGACACCATACTTTGATACACATTCCAATTATCTAATTCCCTTAATTTAAGTAGAATGTGATATTTCAAGCAGGAGGCAGCCCTCCTTCATGCTGTTTGGAACTAAAACCCTTTCCCAAAACATTTCGTTTGATATCCATATTATCATTTTTCTGATAGCTTGCTAATAATTTACATTGGACTTTTCAAACAGGAGGCAACCCTTTTCGAACAAAACAATGTCGCGCCTTTATTCGAGTCTAGTGACGATATGTACATAAGGAACACAGAGTAAAAATCTTAAATGTCAATATTTAATTACTTTTAAATAATATGACTTTTAAGTTAAGGCATGCGCATAAACATGTTAGATGATTGCGTATGGTTCTACGGGGTGTATACGTTACATACGCAACTACGAGTATATGGGGCATGAGTGGTTATTTCTACTTTTTTTAGTGTATGTTTTTTGAATTTGCCTTAGATCGTTTTAGTAGATGTGCCAAGAATCGAGCCAATAACTTAGTTGACTATTTCTAGATATTTTGAAAATCGGACGCGATTCAAGGGCTGAGCAAAGATTTGCATATATGTATCTTAATTTTCACTCTTTCTCCTATCTTTGAAGTTAGCCACACATACATACTTATATGTATATGTATCTAGAATTCTAACAATCTCTGCCATATTATTGTTAGGTAATTTATAGGCCAAGCTAAGGTTTTGCTTGTTACATAGATTGTTGATAGTTGAATTTCAAGAAATGTGACGGTGCTTATTTTGCATGGTGCTGACCAAAATTGTCTCAATTTTACGCCATTGAAATTTCAGTTGACCATTTCACTCAAGTTTGCTTTCATAAAAGCGGTTTGGATTTGTCAAACTAAAAATTTATTTCATTAAAAATATTCAGTCTTATTATGAGTTTCACATGAAAAAAAAATTCACCCGAAAATTTGTCATCCGCCCATAGTAAAACCATGGAAACCAAGAGTGAAAAGTGAACCGGTTCGAGGAAAATGAAACTCATGATAAGGCTGATTCAGTCTTATTATGAGTTTCATTTTCCCCGAGCCGGTTCACTTTCCACTTCTGGTTTCGATGTATTTACTATGGGCGGAATAAAAACTTTCGGGTGAACCTTTTTTCGGACGAAACCCAGGTTAACGCAGATTATAGATATATAGAATATATAGAGTATTCTTACTCTTATTTTTAGTGCTGTAACCGCTTAACCAATTTTGGCTGAGGTCAAAAAGGCAACCTAGACTTTTCACTTCCGCTCCAACTGGCGCCTGTGGGAAATGCCAGGTAAAGCTAGGTAGGAGGTAGAGAAAGACCTCATATTTTCACTGCAGTGGAGACCCTTCTCTTCCTCTTTTACCACCAGTGGGTTCCGCATTGAATACTTTTAGGGCTGGGGCGCTTGTTCCTATTCACACAAAACGATTGCTGACGGCGACTACATCTTGACTATCTCTTAAGCTCCCTATATCGATTCAACAGTTACGGGAAAACTCCTCTCAGAATTCGTCGCGAGAGGCGAATAACGAAGGTGTTATCTATCTGTTGTGGTTGCGGCTTTTTGATGCCGCAATTTGTGGGTTTTGCATATCGAAAATTTCTTTGCTGGGCAGTTTCAGCTGGTCCTCGAAATACATGTATGTATGTAAGTCCAAAATACTCGGAAGGATTCTTCCGTCTATCACAACATGGTTCATTTGTTTTCTGGTCTTTAATTCAGAAGATAGACAAGTAAATAGCTTGTCGAATTTGCTACGAACTGCAATATTTCGGAGGAAATCAGCCTCAGTTGGTTATAAAACTTGTACGTGGGACCACCTTGGCTTTGCAAACGCCAAGCACAATTTTAAAGTAACAACAGCCCGTGTAAAAATTAATAATTTTAAACATTTCCTTTTTTGTTTTTGGTTTTTTTTAATTTCAGTATTTTCTTATAATGATATAATATTTTCTTTAACAAAAGCCGTATAAATACAAGTTTCAAACTTTTTGCAATATTAAAAAAAAAAATCAGCACGATTAAGATTAAGATTAGGATTACGATTAAGATTAAAGCATTTTTTGTTAACGTCATCAGATTCGCACCGTTGGTTCGATTTTCAAAACTGAGGTGCCAATCTAAAGCGCTTCGCCTGTAGANAACAAAAGCCGTATAAATACAAGTTTCAAACTTTTTGCAATATTAAAAAAACAAATCAGCACGATTAAGATTAAGATTAGGATTACGATTAAGATTAAAGCATTTTTTGTTAACGTCATCAGATTCGCACCGTTGGTTCGATTTTCAAAACTGAGGTGCCAATCTAAAGCGCTTCGCCTGTAGATTTGCAGCGGGGCTTTATTTTTTTCAAAACAGGTTGCCACTTATTAAAGACTAAAATTCAAATTACACTGTAGGGAAAATCTCAAGTTTCGAAATTACGCAAAAAACCGTCGAGACACCTAAACTTAATTTTGAATCGTATATTATGAATATACATATATATCGTTTTTCCAGAGCAGGTCTTTTTCGCAAGATATTTTCATTTTCATAAGAAAATCTAACTATATCAAGGAATAAGTTACAAAAATAACGCATTTTTTGTATTAAAGCCTGATCTTTTTGCTAACAAAATCAAGCTACTAACGATGAAAATCAATGGATAAATAAACCACTTTTGAATGGTCAAATAAAAATGTGCAATAATTTTGTGTATAAAATAGAAGCAGAAAATAATGTTACTCATACGCCCTATCTTACTTAGCCGTACTCGTACATACTCATACATGACGTATGCGTAATGTGACCAACCGTACTTCTTTCGGAAGTACAGTACTTCTTTTTTCGCTCTTGTACTTCGTACTTCGAAGTACACTCAAATGTACTTCTTTGCAATATTTAGCGACAAATTTCGGATAGCCGCTGTGGTGTAGTGGTAAGCAGTGCGCGCTTTCACTCATCAACACCTGGGTTCAAGCCCTGGTCAAAGCAACATTGCAAAAAATTTGGAAAAAAAAGTTTTTTTCTTAGCAGCGGTCGTCCCTCGACAGGCAATGGCAAACCTCCGAGTGTATTTCTACCATGAAAAACAGCTTATCAGAAAAATGCAATCGCCGTTCGGAGTCGGCGTAAAACTGTAGGTCCCTCTGATTTGTGTGACAACATCAAAGCGCACGCCACAAGCCGTAGGAGAGGCTCGGTCAGCTTATATATTGGATGTTGTATAACTTTTGGAAACAAAATTTTTTGTAGTTTTTGACCAATTGCAATAGTGTCGAATGACTCTAGTAGAATTTCTTTCCAGGCTTCATAGTGCTTGTGCAGATCATTCATAAGCTGGACCGGTAGAGCTGCAATCTCAAAATTTCCGCATTTCACTCACTAAATCATACTATTCAAAACTTTCTAAGTCTCGCCTTAAAAACTACCAACCAACCACTTTAGTGCTCACTTTCGATGATACCAACATTGAGTGTAAACGAAACTAGTTATCCAATCATTATAACTGAGCACATATTCGTACACATTTATTGCACACTTTCTAAATGCAAGAGTAAGCAAAGCCCCTTACTGGCATTTTGAATTTTCAGAAAATATTAAACGGCACGTAAAAGTAGCTACGCAACAATTGCCAAATACCACCACAACTACCAAGTAAATGACAATTTTAATTCAATCATAGTTTTATTCACNTACAAATATTTTGAATTTGCAGAAAATATTAAACGGCACGTAAAAGTAGCTACGCAACAATTGCCAAATACCACACAACTACCAAGTAAATGACAATTTTAATTCAATCATAGTTTTATTCACTTTAGCCTTGGAGCTTTGAACGCATTACCACAACGGAAAGCTATTGCCAGCGAAATCTCACATTCACCCAACCAACTAAATACCAACTCCTACAAGTACTCTTCTCAACAACTACTTTCTTACTTTCACAGAAAGCAACGTACTATGTACCCACATACAAATTACAAAATCTTCTTAGTGTGGCGCGCTCAAAGGTGACCTTGGTACGATTACAGCTTGGCAACGCTTCACTGCAATGCATTTGTTTAAGTTACCCCTAGCGCACCGCTCGTCAGCTGCACACACTTTGGTCATCTTCTGGTCATTGCTTTTGCCTTCAGTAACCACCCACAACGTTATATGCTTTACTCCTTTATTCCTAACTTACATTGTGCGCATAGTGAATTTTTAATTAATTTACGTTTCGTGGTTCTTCTGCGGACTTATTTTCTTCCCTTATCTACCATTTTCAAATGCATTTTCTTGCTCTCCGCCCTTTCCATTCAGCCTGCCAACACTCCTCTCCCAGCAACTTTGAATTTATGTGCGTAGTTATAAGCTTCAATGGATGTGTTTGTATGTTTTCGCATTAGCGTGTCAGCCTGATACCGCTTTTCTGCGGCAATAAAAATTTTAAATGCAAATGCTAATATTTCACGAAATAACACCAGAAATGCATTTAATTTGCATGAGTCAGCATTTAGCGTGAATTATCTACTCCATTCTCCTTCTGTTATTGCATTTCTTTGCTGGACTGCATTTTGCTTAATTTCTCATTGCCTCAATTCTAAGTATATTCTGCACCCGCAACAGCCAACAGCTGCGCCGCGTTGTCATCCCGCAACTTTTCCCTTTTAGAATCTTTCGTTTGGTCGCACACTTTTCTTCGTTCCTTCGACCCCTTAAAAGCAAATGCATTAATGTGTTGCACAGGTGTCTTGGCTTTTTGCACTGACTTCCAAATACTCTAAACATTGCAGGCGAATGCGCCATAATGTAAGCTAAGCTAAATGAGTAAGTCCATGCGCGCTGCGAAGTATGCAACAAATAATTGCATGTTTAGAATCTCGAATTTAATTAAAAAGTATGTATGCGCGTAGACATTCCTATTGTAATTTGCTGTTTTTTTTTACGTGAATATATTATTATGTTTACTGCGTGCAACTCCAATTTGAAAAGTTTATTTTTGATTTTGGAGGGAGATATGTGGGAAGTTCCATGAGAAAGTGAACCTCAGTGCAAAAATAATTTTTGTATATTGTATTTATATATAGTATATTGCAAATACTTACCACAATGGCATTGTCATTTCCACGTTGTTAGATCATTATATAAATAGGCAATCATGTTTCCTTTACACCCCTTTTACGGCTAAACTATACTTCTAAGGTATAAACAGTTATATATCATTAGAAAGGTATTTTGATGCTGATGTGCAGGCAATTTTTAAAATTTCAAATCAGTTTAAAATAGAGAGATCATAACCCCTTAACTTTAACTCATCTTAACTTAAAAACTTACTCCACCTGAGCTCACCACACATTAATTCACCACACTTTAACTCCCCACACCTAAATTCACCACACCTCAACTCGCCACACCTTAACCCCCGCACCTAAATCCACCACACCTAAATTCACCACCCTTAATTCACCACACCTCAACTTTCTCACCATAACTTAACTCACCACACCTGAATCCACCACACCTAAATTCACCACACCGTAACTCCTACACCCAATTCCACCACACCGCAGCTCACCACACCCAATTTCACCAC
>NW_016164031.1:0-15873 GCF_001687245.7 Rhagoletis zephyria | reverse complement strand
CGAAAAAATCAATTCAAAAGTCACACCAATACCAATGCACACATGTACATGGTTGGGGCGGAAATGCCCCCTAAATGTATGCTTTAATATTGATAGCGAATTAAAGAAACGTGCTAAGCAGCAGTTCAGGAATAAAATGTATGTATGTATGTACATGAATAGATTAGACTCAAACAAAGAAGAAGGTAAAGTTGAGTATGGAGAAGAAGAAAGTGATAAATACAGAAATTAAAATAAAAGTAAAGAAACCTAGATATAAAGACAAAGAGGAAGGAAAATTTAAATACCTAACCTAATAACAATGGTGGAGGTGAATATGTAAATGAAGAAAAGAATGAACATATTTAGATCAGGATAAAGGAAAAGATAAAGATGAAGACCAAGACGACGAGGAAGATGAAGATGAAGATGAAGATGAAGCTGAAGATGAAGATGAAGATGAAGATGAAGATGAAGATGAAGATGAAGATGAAGATGAAGATGAAGATGATGACATGATATCACTTGATGTGGCATCAAAGGCAACATCATTTGGCATAAAATGAACCAAAATAAATAAGATTTAGATAGAGGTGAAAAAAGGGATAAAAAGGAAATACAACTGAAGAGTGTGCGATGTTATATTGTGGTGTGTTATGCTTCATATGTTATGTTATTTATTCTTATGTTATGGTTATGTTATGTTATGCCAAGCACTAAGCTAAACTCCCCTCCACTTAACCCATTCCAACTAATGTTATTTTAGCTCATTCAACTTACATAAACTATCCTTAATTTTATAGGTTGAATTTCAACCGCTGGGCGAACACTAGTAAGAATAATTCAACAGAGAAGCATGTCCTACCCGTGACAGCTGTGTGTGGGACAGTTGTCAGAGGTAGGTTTACAGGGCTGATAAGGTTTATTTGTTTGTTGTGGTGGACGCAGGGAAGGTGCGCGGACTCGTCCATTATCTATATGCCCTTGTGTGAGCTGATTAAGTTAAGTTACATATTGACCAGTTTTGGTTTTTTATTTTATTAATCAAATGTTTACAGTTCTTTTTTTTTAATAAAAGTCTAGCACATAACCTAACCAGAACCACATAAATCCACATTTCAAACTTCTTGCAAAAATTATAAAAATCAACAACTTTTAAAAATTACACCCAAAAATTTTTAACTTTTTGTTCAGAATTTTTAGGTATGCAGTGAAAATATCAAGACGATAGGAAATCGCGTTCATTTTTAATAATTTTTTTTTGTTGACGGTGCTAAGCATTTTCTTCTGTATAAAAGCACCATTCTAAGAAAAAACGTGAGGGAATTTAACCCCTACTTGGCTTCTTATATTTTTTAATAACTAATCTTTATATATGGACCAAACTAAAAGCTCCTTTTCATATAAAAATTCCTTAGGATCCTACCCCTGACAAACGTTGTCCCACCCGGAATTTCGCATTTTTTGTTAAATAAAGCCATCATTTTTTTGTAGCTTTTGCTTTTTTTGTGTTCCTGGTTCCTGGTTTTATTATAAGACATCAAGTTCACACAGAAAAGTTTCCATAAAATATATCTGCTCCAAAAAGCAGGTTCTTTTTTTTTTGTCCCACCCGTGACAGAAGAATGGGAAAGTGCTTTTGCTATTTACAGGCGAAGATCCTGCGATTCGGATTGCAGAAGTTGTAGGAGAGTAAGTTGCCGTACATTCGCATAGCAGGTGCATTAATTCCGGCCGTTCTGTGACTAATTCGCCCCTGCCCAGCATGAGAAAACCTTTTGACCGTTTCTCGTTCCATTTTGGCCACATAGGTTTCGTAGTTATTACTGCTTGCAGGTAGCGACCGGCATGCCCAAACCCTTCCAGGGCTGCGGAATTGGAACGGACGTGCCTTCTTTTGCAAGGGTGCACCACCCTTACCAAGTGAAGAGCAGATTGCTCAGCCATCTCGTTTAGAGGTCTATAGCAGCCCGATATGGTTTCTAAGTTGATTGTGGTCGAGTCAAGCGCTTCGAGTGCCGCCTTACTGTGTGAATAGATGAAGATATTGTTACGTATGACTTCTCCTTTACCCAAAGTATCCATCGTCTCCCCCAGCATCAAGGCGACACACGCCACTAATTGTTTTCCAACAATTTTTAATTGCAGAGTATCGTTCACTGGTATTCTTCAATATCCTGAGTATGGGTAAAAGCTACTAAGGGAATTTCCCTGCCAATACATAAAGGGATTTGTGGCAGTTCGCTGCCTTTTCGGCACTTATCATTAACTGCTACTCCCTAATACTACTCCTAAAAATGGACCAGCTTGTTCATCGTGAAGGCAACAGACACTATGGGAAATGTTCTCGGTTTGACATAGTTTTCTACATACATATAAGACGTTGGTACCACGCTGCCCAATCAGTGCACAAGGACTTTGTTTTACCATCCAGCCCTGTTAAAATTTTTGTTTGTGTCTAGGCAGTAAATATTTCTAAAAGACATACACGATTATGCAGTCAGCGTGTAAATAAAAAATTGCTTGTTTATAGTGTGACCCTTGATCCTTTTCTATCCGGAAACAAGTATAGCCTATCTCGGGTACGGAATATAAGACTCCAATAATTTTATTATCTATCTTTTGAATACGTAAATGATGTCTGCGCTGTTTTGAGATCCATTGTTTTGGGTGAAATGGAATTAACGAGACCCCTTTGATAATTACTTTCGGCTCTTGAACTTAAGTAGACTGGGTAATGAACCACTACTCTTGAAGAAACTGTTCATTCTAACTGTTTCTCCGATCGAAACTTTCTACTCTACACTGTCTCTACTTGGTACTCAAATTTCTAAACCCGACCGACGATGTGATGAGAGAGGTTTGAATATGGATGTAATGAGAANACTCCGATCGAAACTTTCTTTGGTACTCAAATTTCTACACCCGACCGACGATGTGATGAGAGAGGTTTGAATATGGATGTAATGAGAAATAGGCAGGCTACTATGGACAATTTGAAACAACTCTTTGATTAAAAAAAATACTGAATGCAAAAATACAAACAGAATAACGCTAAGAAGTCCCCGTTATCAGATTCTGGGTTACGGGCCGTTATTCTTTTAAAGAAAACTATTTTTGTACAACAGAACAAAATAGGTTCCATTTCGGTGAAATAAACATACCAATATTAAAACCAGAAATCGCCCTTTCTGATGAATTGATAACCTTGGTTCCTTTTTGTTGAAGTCGGATAAAAAGATATATGTCCGAAATTTATGCTTTAACACCAAAATAATTGAAAATGCGAAATTCTATTTAGTAGTTATGTATGCAGATTAAAGTAATGTTTTATAAAATCTATGATTTTTTACTATTTTGGAACCCTTAAAACTACATTTGTACAAAGGTTAGTTTAAATATATCAAACTATTTAAGTACGTTTACTAAATAATTAAACTTATTTTTATCCAATTCAACTAACAGGGTCTACCCAGCAGCAATTCATCAGCACCACACCGCAATATCCGAAAATTAATCTCACTGTAATTAATGCTGCCGGTAAAAGCCTTTTGTATACGATTCGACAGCATCCACACCTCTTCTTTGCCACTTGGATTGGTAATCACTTTCAAACCACTAATAAATTGTAATGTAATTGGATTCTCGGCTAGCAGCAAACGATTTACCGCTACGTATGGCGTCCGAATATTCCACCCAAAGAGTCCAATAGGCGCATAGTGTCCGCACAAAAGCACGCCATTAGAAATCATTGCAGAAGCACCACATTGAATGCCGCGCCTGCCAATCAATATGTGCTTGGAAATAGCCGAGTCTAAACCGGTGCGCCAGAAAGTACTATTGTTGACCACATCTAAAGGAATTGCCACCAAAGCGTCATTTGAAAAGGAATGCAAGTAAAGCCAACGTTCGACGCCGAGTTCGCGCGGCGTTACAGTTAGACCTATAGTGCCCTCTAACAGCTCGAAGCTTTCACCAGCGATTGTATGGGTGCTAAAATCTGGATCAGGATAGGTGTATTTGTTCTCGATGCGCCACGATTTTCCATTCTGCACATCATAGACGACTATACCAAAACCATTAGAATCGGCCATATAAACGAATGTGCTTTGGCAACGTCCATGCGGTGGTGGATCCAAAACATCCACATATGGCGTGACAAAACGGCTGACGCTGCGCTTAAACAGGGCCTCAGCTAGGCGATAGCGATGCAAAAGTTTACTTGTCGCCACATCAATGACAACCACTTGCGGCAAACAGTATTGAATGTTATTTATTTCGCCGCTGTCAAGTATCCACATTCGACCACAAGGGTCAATCTGAAAATGGAGAAAGTTTATAAAGATTTCGAAACGCAAGAACAGTTAAACAAATACCCACGTGCACACGACAAACTGAGGTAAATCCATTGCAATCTCTGCCATGGGACCAATGCCAGTCATAACTGGGGTATGGCTGCAATTCTGTGCCATTAGGCCTTTTCACATTTGTTAGGTAAGCCAACGAGTAGGGCACACCAGTACCAAAGCGTGGAATGGTAACGAAGATCTTTGACCACTTATCACGCGCTGCAATAAGTAGTATACGTTAAATGTGTATACACATAAATAATCTAGTTTGGAAAATTCTATTCCAAAATAACTATTTTGTGAACTACTCACGTGAATAATATACATCCACATCAATCGGTAGCGGACTATCTGGATTATAGCGCCCATCGCGTAATGCCGCTTGCCGCTCAATTTCACTCGAAAAGCCGAATTCTAAATTTCTCGCTTCGAACACATTGATAAGATCTTTATATCGGGCGTTCTGATACTGGCTTGGGTGATGGATTGCATAGTTAGAATTGTAGATTTTTTGACAGATGCCGAAGCTAATGCAGACGAGTACAATACATATTTGAAGCAAGTACCTGAAATGGAAATAAATTATTAACAAAAGATGTAAACTTCTGTAACAATAGTTAATTTAAAAAAAGGGTTAATATATTTAATATATGATCTGCTATCGTTTAAAAAAGAAATGTATTAAATTAAATATTTATATATGTATGTAATTGTCTCATAGAAGCAGGTTTCTTGTTTAGATCAACTTTCCTTAAAACTCTTCTTGTTTCCGTCTTCACTACGGAAATTCTTGCACTTATACAAAGTTATTTATACCTATTCTACAATTTGAGCAGATATTTCGCAAGCTGGTTTATCTATACACATATGGAAACACTTTTGACTAAGGAATCAAAATTAATTAAAAATTCTAATGCAATATAAATAAAAATCTCAATTTTCATAAAGCTTACATTTCTTCTAATAATTGGACAAAAAAACCGCGCAAATAATGTTCACCACAGGCGCCGTTAAAGCGTACTAAATCTAATATTCCAATTATTTTACTTTGCAGCCAAATATTTTTTTAAGAGAAACAGGAATTACTCTTTCGATATAAATTTTAATAGGCATTACTTTTTCTCGTATCTTTAATATCATTTTTTCTTATTTTAATAAAAATTTTATGAATGTAAACACGTGCACATACAATTTTGGATGCATGAATGTAGGCTAATTTTGGTAAATAACAGGTTTAATCTCGTCACTTTGTTGCTGCAATTTGTGTGTTAATTGTTTATGGAGCAGCCGCTTCATAGTATTTATAGTACATACACACGTACATGCATATTAACATTCATTTTGTAAACGCTAATCATTCAAACGTTTTTGATAGTCAAGTTGGTTTACGAAATTAAAAATGATTGATACTTTTAAGCAGTTGAGAGTTCATAATGAGTATAATTGAAAGTATTAATGCCAAGAAAGCCTTGCATTCCTTTACAAAAGATTTTGTGTTTTTTTTTTGGACTAACACATTTTTGTTCGCTTTGCATATCTCAGATGGAGTATCGCTAATAAATTGTAAGCAAACCAGGTTTGGTTTATAAACATGTGCACATTAGGTTGGTCCAAAACAAAGTAAAGTCGAAATTGCAATACTCTTGCCCTTAGGATTGTTCTATACCGAAAAAAACTATACATATATTTTTATATCCGAGCGTACTTGTGCACAAGTGTATTATAACTTTGTTCGCTTAACGGTTGTTTGTAACGGCCAAAACGAATCGAGATAGATATAGACAAATGTATATATAAATGCTCAGAAATCTACTAAGCCATTTATGTCCGTCCGTCCGTTTGTCCATCTAACCGTGTAAACGATAACTCGAGCAAAAATTGAGAATTGAGGGCAGGTTGGTACTGGCCAAACAGAGCTGTAACCAGGCCCACTTCCCATATAATGGTATTTTCTATATCTCAGTAAATATTGAGAGAAAATTATAATGTGAAGTAGAATTTTGGTAAAAAATAATACCCATTGTTATGAAATTTTTGGATAATGGGCGTGCCCCGTGCACTTATGATAAAATTCAAATGGCGCTAAAATTACACCCGCTTCCCACATAGCGATAATATTCAGAAATTCCAAAACTCTGGAATTTCAATAACTGAGGAAACTAATTTACTCCAAGTTAATACTTACAATAATCTCTTAACAGTAAATAAGATTTTTACAGACCTTTAGGAATCGGGCGCAGCACGGCCCACTAGCAGGTCTATTCTGCGCTGGTATTAAAATGTTTGTAAACGGTAAATAAAGTTCCTGTCAATTTTCAAACCCTTTTCGCATTCTGTGTACTCTTGTAACCGGTAAATTTTGTTACCATCTCATAAGCTGATAACAAAGTATTGCCCCGTGAAATATGCAATGCCAGAATTTGCACAATTCTTCATAGCTGAATTGCTGAATACTTTAACTGCATTACCCACGTTCCTAGAATCGCGGTGACAAGAACTGGTAACATTTTTTGGTAATAAAAATTCCCGGTTACGTGCAGAATAGACCTGTTAATGACTACAAAGGTGTACCTCGGTAACCGCATTATCGATTTTTACCAAACTTTGTTCGCTTCCTTTATTAAATCTAACTCAACATATCATCAAAAACGTTTGAAATCAGGGAAATCACCCTTGCAAAGCTAATTTAGAGAAAGTGGAAACGATGATATTTGATACCTGCTTAAAATTCGGTTTCGCCCGAATTTACACTTCTTTGCTTTAATTTTGAAATCAAAAACTATTTAGATGTCGCTCAAAGCGTTCAAAGTTTTCCATGTATTTTATATGAAAAAAAACAATTTTTCGAAGAAATTGTATAAAATTCTTGAAAATCAATATTTTTTATTCTCTTCAGGAGACTGCCAAGAATAATACCCAATTGTTTATTTAGCCATTTTCTATTACTAATTTTTGTAAAACCCCTAAAAACCTCAGCAAATGCAATGGGGGACCCATAGCAAATCTTTTGTATTAAAACAAAGGTCAAATAAATTTTAACATCGAAAAGTATTGATTTTCAGGAATCCTATACCATTTCTACGACACCTTTGCTCCCGTATAAAAAAAATATGGAAAAATTTTAGCGGTTTAAGCCAACTCTAAATATTTGTTGATTTCAAAATAAAAAAGTAAAGTTTTTTTTTGATATAGAATTCCTGGGGGTGGGACCTTAAAAATTCCGATTTTACTTTTTCACATACATTTTTGGACCACCCTAGTCCACATTCATACATACGTACATATATTTTTTCGTTTCAGCGTGAAGTCAATGCTCCAAGTATGCACATACATATGTACATATGGGTATATGAGCAAATCTAACCAGTTTTTTTTAGGGGTTACTCGCTTCTGTCGGCTGAAAAAACGCTAAAGCATACTTTTTGCATTTATTTCAAGCAATGGAGTTCCAGAAACAAGTGCAATAAAAAATAAATCAAGTATTTAAACAATTTTAGTCTTATAACTTTTATGTAGGCGAAAAGTACCGAAATTACTAATTTTTTTGTCATTGTCACTCGAAAAAATCGTAATTGTTTTTTTTTTAATAACTCTAGTAAGTTTTTAAATAGAACGTTAATATTAGAGGTAATTGACGTTGGCATCAAATACAACATATCTGTGAAGATTCAAAAGTACACCACGAAAAAAATGGCAACATGCAGAATATCGGTCGCAGCTATTTTGTAATTTTTGAACTTTTACGATTTTTTTTTAATTATAATAATTTAAGTTACTTCAAAATGTTAAAATTAAACGATGAAAGTGTTCTTCTTGCCAAAACGAACGAATCTAGTGTAATAAAATTAATGAAACTAAGACTCCATTTTAACCACTTTTTATTGTTTTTTATCCTTTTTTTTTTAATTTTTATTTTTTTATTATTTTTTTATATGTATATGAAGAAAATAATATAGGTATATGTACATAGGGAATACTATGTAAAAATCTCAAACGCCAATATTTAATTACTTTTTAACCGACTTTCAAAAAAGGAGGAGGTTATCAGTTCGTCGGAAGATTTTATTTATTTTTTATGTATGTTACCGCATAACTTTGCACCACGTCAACCGATTTCGATAATTCTTTTTGCATCGGAAAGGTAGTATCTCAGAGGCACTAATCTGGTTAAGATCCGATCAGTAGATCATGAGATATATATATATATATATATATATATATATATTTTTTTTTTTGTATGAGAGTTGAAGTCGGTTTTTTTTGCTAAAAATTACTTGTTAATAATATGGCTTTTAAGTTAAGGCATGCGGGGCGTATACTTTACATACGCAACTACGGGTATGAATGGTTATTTTTATTTTTTTAGTGTATATCTTTTTTAGGTTTTCAGTCCAATACAATTTCGCGATGGAATCTTGTACTTTATACAAAACTGAAGATAATGCATTTTATAAGATAGGTGAAAAACGTTTTTGTCGAAAAATGTAATAACTCGTGAGACCTGCTCTCTTTACATGCATACACATTTAAAATTTTTGATGGGTATTTGCAATCTCAACAACATTTCGCCAAAAAGTAAATGCGTACATACTTAGAAATATTTAAAAATGTGCAATAAAAAAGCGCATGCATATCAATTTATATATATATAAATAGAGGTCATATGTACATACATACATACGTACATAAGAACTTGTTGAAATAATATTTTCGTATTTTAAAATACTTAACGCTGTTATGAATTTACGAACGAATGTAAAATTTCATTTGGAGCTATTTTATTCAAAAATAATAAACTAAAAGTATTGCACGCGCGAATAATTTAGCAAATATGAACGAAATATTAACTTTCATTTTATTCCCATTTTTATGTACATACATACATACATATAATTTACACATGGCTCATTCCGCGGCAATGGTAACTGAATGCGACAATTGCTGTGACTACATCCAGCTTTCATAACTATAACCATATAGACCAATGGCCAAAATAATAGAAAAGCGTTATTGTGACCAGTTTTTGCTAGATTTCTTTTGATTGTTATACCTTTATGATTGCCATTTTCTAAGAGAAACCATATAACTTTATATTCCAAACTTGTGCAAAAATATAAACATTCTGAATATTTGTTTTAAAATTTAGAATATTTTTCAGCATGCAACTTTGTAACACATTAAATTTTAGTACAACAAACAAAACAAATAAACAGAAGAAATATAGCTAGAGCTGGTCAAAATAAGGCGTTTCTATTATTTTTACCATGAGTGTATGTAGTCGGAACTTTTGAGAGACCACAACCTGTAACCGCCATAAAAGTTTTATTTTTGTTGTGCCATTTTGTCCTATGATAAAAATATAAAATCAGTGACAAGCGAAATACATTAAATTTTAACCTCGCCATGCCGAAATATTTTTCCGGTTTTTCCCATTTCATCGCTCATTAACCCGTGACCTTGTTTAGACTGCCTATTTCGTTAAAAAAATAAATCTGTTTTTCGCAGTGTAAGTATATATCGATACCAAACTTCTTTCTTCGTCGTTCTATTATTAATTTCACTATGGTTTTAGACATTTATTTTGCTTATGTTTTATTTTTTGCATTCAATTTGTTATTCTTTCGCTATTTTTATTTTCTCTTTGTTATATTTTACTTTTTTTTAAGAAAAATTTTTTTTTCTTCATTTAATTTTTAAGATCTTATTAATTTTTTTTTTATATTGCGTGTTTTTTGTATATTTTTTTGATAAAAAATATTTCTTTTATCTTTCGAGAGACTGTGGTGAGTTGAAAGACAATTGCCAGAATTGCCCTGATAATCAGTCAACTGCTCACATATGTATGTAAGTCATTTTAAATTTTAATCAAAATGTAACACCCGTCATAGATATGTATGTATGTACGTATGCATTTGTTTTCTGACGCAGGGTTAGCGCAAAATCCATATCCGGGTGAGCCAATAGCTTTGTGTATGTAGTGTGACTCTAGTTACACCCAGTACTTTGTGGCAATTAATACAGTTATGCTTATTTACACTACGCACTGTAAACAATGAAAGCTGCAAAAATGCCCGTACCAAGGTAAAAGTACGAACAGCAACAGAAACTATAGCAATAACTAAAACCAGTATGTAAATATGGTATAACAACAATAAAATTACAATAAATTACAATATGCTGCATTTTAATGCTAGTGTAGCATGCAATTTGCAGGGGCTGGCATTGTTTGCACTTGGTCCCTTTTACATGAATGCATTTTGTTGCAACATTTTGTCACAAAGAATCGAAAATAATGCATATGTATTCATAGCTATAAACCTTTATACATTCGTGTGTATGTATGTATAATTAAATAGTTGACAAATAAGAACAACAATGCTAATAATAACAATAATATCAAATAAACTCTTAGGGCGTATTCAATAGATTGCACTGCATAACTGAAGTGGATGTACACACAAACATACATATGTATTATGTACCTATATATGTATGTGTGTACATTCAAGTATTTGTTTACCAATTTATGTACAAAACTATTACGAGAGGCGATAGCAGTCGCAACTGTGTGCATACGGTTGTATATAATATCTACATTTGCATGAACATAGGATACGCCATTGTCAGTTGGTATTGTTGCAACCATAAATTAATTACTAGAAAGTAGATTTTTTAATGCTTAATAGCGATTAAAATTTGCGAAAAAATTCCAAGAGAAAAACAGAGAATAATTTTCGATGATACGAAAGACGATTGTTCTTCCGACGTACAGTGGCTCAAAACTGGGATTTGGTGCTCACAATTCACTGGAGTCTTCATTTCCCACTCAAATCGATCATTGTTTTTATGAAAGCTTATAAAATTTGAAAGAGGCCTTGTGAGCCCGCACAAGGCTATTATAATTATGTTCACATAACGGTTGTTTGTGACAGGCAAAACGAGTCGAGATAGATATAGACAAATGTATACATAAATGACCAAAATGAAAAGAGAAATCGATTAAGCAATGACTGTCCGTCCGTCCGTCCGTCCGTCTGTGTACACGATAACTCGAGTAAAATTTGAGATATCTTCACGAAACTTTGTACGTATACTTCTTTCGGGCGTAGGACGGATAACCACGCCTACCTCCCATATATCGGTAACTTTCAGATAGACGATTATTCACTCAAAAATGAAAAATAAGAATAATATAAATCTTTGGATAATGGGCGTAGCCACGCCAACTTATGATTACATGTGTACATTTTGGTAATCGCTCCGAGCTACAAACTGAAAATCTTAATATATTTACACACATATGTATGTACATAATTCAGAAAGTCGAAGGGATGTGGTTTAAGGTCTAGATATACATTTTAAATTAAATTAAAGCTAAGCTTACGTTTTTGTGAATTAAAATATTTACAGAAGTTCTAAACATGAAAAATTGTTCAGTTTTTAAATCATTAAAAATTTGATTTCAGGTATCCCTAGTCCATTGGCCTATCCTTAATAAACCAGCTGCACTTACGCAACTCCAAAAATGGTAGAAAGCAATGCGGCGCTCTAAATACGATCCTGAATATACCTCCGCTGTAACTGCTGGAGAGATATCCGTTATATCCACGGCACGTCAAACCACTCGGTTTAGGAACTATTGCGCCCATACCGATACCGACAGATACTGATTACTACATTCCATCTACTACTTTGACCAAAAACCACAAAATTACGATACCTACTCGACGATGTAGGCGGATTCCATCATTCGCTATCGCTAAATTGAATCTTGGGCTTGGACTTGGGCTATTCTTGCTATTACCAATCAAAATTCTAAAAAAGCGGATTTTCGACCCACATTAATGTCCATAGGTTCATTGTAACAATTCGTATAAAAGCTTGTTTGAATTTCAATTATTGTGCACAATAATTAAGATATGTATGTAGTGAAATAAAGAGTTAATAAAACAAATGGGCTTTTGTTAAACGTTTATTTGCAAAAACATGACCGGACCGTCTCGCTGCTCTCACATACTACCTTAACTCTATGTTCTTATTCTCTATCCTTAACGCTAGTTATGATGGACGCTTCGTTCTTTTTCGTTCACTTTCAAGGTTGCCGCCTATCTGTCCTGCTAATCCTACACTTAAGGTTGCCGCCTATCTATTATCTTTATAATACTCTCCTATTGTTATCCTACATGTATACAAGCAAATAAATTGATTACTACAAAAAAAAAATAATTACCACTTCATGGTCATTTGGTATGTATTCAAAAATTAATTAATTATATCGATTGTGAGCTATACTGCAAAATGCATAATACATACATATTTTGGTTGTCAATACCCTACAAGACACTGCTGAGCACTTTACGCACAAATTCAAACACATTCACAAAAATTTTATTAGTTTCCTATACATGCGCATTTGCAGGCATTTCTAAAATAATTTTGTTGTCATGGAAACAATATTTGTGATGAGGAAATCATGTCTTGGAAGTAATGACTTCACAATAAAAGTACCCGGTACCGAAGACAAAATTTCAAGAATATGTATTCTACAAACTCCTGGATTTTATGGAATATACTTATAGCCAATTTCACGAAAACAATTTAAGTGAAAAATTATTTTAATTTTTGGANTAAACAAATTTTTTATTTAAAAAAATTATATATGTAACTTATGAACCGTTTGAGATGCAATTTTGTTCTCGACATATTCTTGTAGGCCTGAATTTCGTTCTCTAGAAGCAATTTAGAGTCTTAAATATTTTATAGATATTGCTATTTATGAATAATTAACCAGAATATTAATGTTTAAAAATGCATTGAAAATAAATAAATTGATTAAAACGGTCCCTTCTCTGACAAATCCAATTTATAATCAACATTTTCTACACATTTTGCATCATTTTAGAGTAACTTTTTTATTAAGCATGAATATTTAACCCTTTAGTAGGCCAATTTTTGTATGAGTTGAAAAATTCAGGAATGGGTGATTTTAGCACGAGAAATCCAAAAATGATGTCCGTTTCGATCTGTGACAGTATCCTTTTCCTACAGGGGAGACCGTCTGGAGACGGGCTCGGCGATATACTTTGACGTATTTTCAGCTTTATCCTACACAATGTTGACTTACGAACCGGCAATCCCGTCTGCAGACGGTCAAAAATCTAAACTGGGTTTTTATGTGTCGGCAAGCCGGTCTGTAGACGGTCTGTGTTCGAAAACAATTTTCTCCATTTCGAATGGTGACATAATTATTATCAAAATACTGTGCTTTTAGCTACGAAACCCACTGAATTTTTTTTGTATCAAAAAATTTTTCAAAAGAAAAAATTTCTTTAACTACCAAATTACTTAATAGCAAGAAATAATTAATTTTAACCGAGTCTTTCACAATCTGTGATTCAACTGCCGATTAAAATAAAACGGATTGACACAACGGATTAAAATTTACATCGTCGTAAACGTACGCTTTTTCTAAAGATTTTGCTTTTCGAATATAGAAAAAAATTATTATAGTTGCACTAAATACGTGTTTAGCTAACGACGTTCAGCCTACTGCGTTTCTCGACTTTCATATGTCTAGCCTCTAGACCATCAACTTTCGAGCCATTTTTTAGAAAATTCAATGCCCTACAAGTATATGTAAAATTTTTATCTCAAACGGTTCAATAGGTACATATAACATTTTTGATGAAAACAAATTCTTTTACTTGTTACTTACATGGAAAATTCCAAATGCCCACCGACACCTCTTAAAATTGGAAATACAATTTTTGCAAATGGGAGACTTTTCTTTTCAGTGAATTGGTCCTTTTAATGCCATAAATTCGTTGGGTTAGTTAGTTTTGATCACCCTAATGTACATATCTACATATTTAGTATGTTAGCAAATAAATCAAAAGTTTGAGCGGATATACGTACGAAACATTTTTTACAAATAATTAATTAATTAATATTGTTAAGGTTTGAAGGCAATACATTAGAAAAATTCGGGGAGTTATGAATGAAAGTTTTCTAGAAATAAACCGACTGCTGAGTGGAAGATTGACCTATCTTGGCAGCCAGTTCGAAAACGCCTTATCTCAAATAACTTTTGAAGAATGCCCTGTTTCAAAATTTTATTAACTTAATAATTTTAGAACTCGATTCAAAAACACCCTATCTCACTTCAAAATATATTGAAAATGTGCTGATGTAGGCCGGTTTTTAAATCGGCTGCTGAGATAGGCCGTTTTTGAAATGAACTCTGAAAAGTTTTTTGAGACGGGGTGTTGTCAAACTGGCTGCCGCGATAAGTCGATCTTCCATTCAGCAGTCGAAATCATTTCTAACTCCACACCTTTATGTATGTCTTTTTTTTTTAGATAGAGACTTGAAACTTCAAACTTTGCTCAGAACCAGATAACAATGTAACATGTAAGATAAATTAATCTGCTAGGTGACGGAAGAGTCGAAATAATTTAAAAACCTATTTCTTGGTCCGATTTCATTCATATTTCACGGGGTCCTTGAACCAGATTCAACTGAATCGGTCTGGAACGATGTAATTCCCGATTAGACTATTTTGGGGAGTATTCCCGAGTTAGAATACGTGAAGTTCAAAATCGTGGCAAGTGCAAGTGGTAAGGTCATTTCCGTGCTAGTCAAAACGACCGTCAATCTGGCTCAATGTGAAACATAGAAAAATTCCGAAGTCAACAACATGTGTCATCTCAATGATTTTCCCATGGTTAATCAAACATTTTGAGCTCGAAATTGTACAGCGACCTTCAAATAGATTCGAGCTTATTTACAACAGGGGAAAATCAGAAATCAACAGAAGACGATTTTCTTGCATACAGCCAATACGCTATATAATATCTTTTTACAATAAGAAAGTCGAAATNCAGCGACCTTCAAATAGATTCGAGCTTATTTACAACAGGGGAAAATCAGAAATCAACAGAAGACGATTTTCTTGCATACAGCCAATACGCTATATAATATCTTTTTACAATAAGAAAGTCGAAATTTGTGTACTGTGTACGGTGAGAATGCTATGAGTAAATGCCGGAGCCAGGAGTGGTTTGCTAGATTCCGTTGCGGAAATTTTGTGTTATAAGTTGTACCTCCCTCTTTTCGGACATACACTGGAAAAGTCAACGAAATAATGCAAATGGTTAGCCAGAACCGAAACCCAAGCTATAAGAAGATATCACAGATTCAAGTAGATCTAGGTCCTTGGGAATGTGGATTGTGCGAATTCCTAATTCCTTAAGCCGATAGTCACTCTCCTTAAAAATTTTGAAATCAAGTTTCTCCATAATAGTTTCTACATACGCTCGAAAAACCTCCTTTTTGCAGATGGCTCAAAAACGGATGCCGAAAAAAAAATTGTTAAACTGACTTTCAGGTTTAGGAAGGGTTTTCCCAAGTTGAGGCTTGCAGAATAGAACAGACACCTATAAGGGATCTTAGATCTCTGACAATTGCATCTAGCCAGATAAGGTCGGACAAAAAACATTTAAAAACAAGTAAAAGCAGCGCTGTCTTCGGCTATGCCGAAGGCTTC
>NW_016164029.1:22044-33654 GCF_001687245.7 Rhagoletis zephyria | reverse complement strand
CAACACTTTTCTCCCTCTTTTTTACTGCCACCTTGAGTCGTTTCAAGATCCGGGCCTTTAAAAGTACGAGCTGACTAACTCAACAGAGGATTGTCAGAAAAGGCGTAAGAAAGTAACGAAAAATTGTACTGAAGATGGCACAATGCCGAAACCGGTTTGTCTTCAAACCCAAATTTACAAGGAATGAGGAAAAATCGTTCCACAATACATCAAAGTAATGAGAAAAGAACTGCTTGGTCTTCAAAAATATTAAAAGAGTAATATTTAGATTTCTACTGCGTGATAATTATGATGAAATAACTTTCCCTCAATTTCCCTATTGGACACACCGAAAGTTCGGATGGACAAACTTTTTTCGTCTGTGGATTTAATGAGACTTTTTTCTTCTCAGCGAATCTCCTTCAAATTAGCAGATCGCTAATGTAGAGTATACAAAAAGCAGAATTTGGAAAACTTTCAAACTAAATAAGGCAAAGAAAAGATCTGGGTGCTATTTTTGACTCCAAGTTATCCTTCTCGAAACATATTGACTATATAGTTTCCAAATCGTTTGCAATGATCGGTTTCATTAGAAGAAACACTGGTTGTTTTAAAGTTCCACAATCCCTAAAGTCTCTTTATGTTATGTCTTAGTAAGAAGTCTGCTCGAATACTGTTCACTAAGGACCGTTATCTCACCATAATACAGGTAGACGTAAATTACTAGGCTTGCATGATACTTAGAACAATCTATTTCTCTATGATTTTCGTCTACAATATTATTAATGACAACATTAACTGTAATGAACTGGCTCTTGTACGATGTGCCCTGAGTAAAAATGAAAGTATGTACATTTATTCCAAATAAGTTAATTAAAAAAATTAAATTGTAGCAAAAAATAATATTTTTTATAAATGACTTAAATTGAGATTTATATGGTGCCAATATCATTGAAACTCCAAAAAATTACTATTCGCTTTGTTTCTTGCATCAAGCATGCTTATTTAAACATATGCATGGGTTGTACAAATTATAAAAGGTTAGAGTTTAATATTTAACAGTAACTCATTACAATAAAAAAATAAAAATATCATTAAATTATTCATTCGTGCGCGGACATTAAAATAATCAGTTATATTTGTCATGTGCCACTAATCCATGCTAACAAAAGATTTCAATAATTTCTAAACAAATGTATGTCTATATGTACATAGTACATACATACATACATATGTAAGTATATGTATATGTATGTAGGTATGAACGGTTATCAACTGACTGTAGTTCTTTTAAAAAATCATGTACATATTCAATTAGCATTGAGGAGATTAACTCCGGCTTTATGCTCAAACTAATACAATATTTATGGTTCGCTCCACATATAGAACACTACTGGTGTCATCCGGCCACGAAATTGCGTATAAATGATGCCATCAGTTGCATATTTATATACATTTATATGTCTGTGAATACGTTTATCCGATCTCTTTCACTGCACATGAACAAAAGCGGCCTTAACGTTGACAGACACAAAAACTTGGCAAATAAAATCAAACTAAAATCAAATTAAATGTCGAAAATTAAACTAAACTGACAGCTGAATGCATCAACGTAAAATGTATGCACATACAACCCAATTAGCATTGTAGCGAACTTTCGAAAACGACCTTCAATATCCAATATGAATATCGAACTGAGAACGAACTAATAACCAACCATAGTTTTCCAGCGTTCATAGTATATTGGAAATGCAGTCCAAATGAGTTCAATCTCATTCCCGAAGCGAAATATAAGACAATCATTCTCTCTCATTAAAATTGTCCTGCGATAATGGGTTGGATTTCGAATTCATAACGAAGGGATAACGAAGGCTCCGTTTTGATGGAGAATAGCCTACTTCTCGAATCGAATACTAACCTATTTTCACATGCATTATCGAATGTAAAACTTGAAAAAAGATTTGTTTTCCAATCGTTTTCGAATTGTTAACCAAGCCTAATGTTTATTGGGAATACATATATGTACGCGCACATGCGCACATACAAATGTACTGTTACAACCAAATTCATACAAATAAAGAAGACTTTAACTGCTTTATAAATCGAAAATTTGTATGAAAATGTCACTTTATAGAGCTCACGCAAAGCAAAACGAAAACAAAAGACAAAATTTAATAATGACAAAATTACTTTCAATATTGTTTCAAAATATTTACATATACGCATTTATTAAAAAAGGTTATTCTGAGAAAACTTCATGACTGCTGTTATTGGCAATTGGGCGCGCAGTTGATTATCTCTACATATGTATGTATGTATGTACATTAAGACGGGTTTGATACGCAATTTGTATTGTATTTCTCTGCGACAATATCTTTGGTATGCGGAATTTTCCAAGCTCTTTCCGCAGACTGCAAATATTTTCGCAGAGAACCAGGGTATAGAATAAAGGATTAAAATAGCACCTCTTAAGACCTATGTATATAATTTTCGTATCAAACATTTTGTGTTTTTCGACCTGCTCTAATGCACAAAGCTGAGTTATTCAGGTTTTTCTTAAACCAATCTAGGAAAAAAGTAGAAAAAAAAGCATCAAAAATCTCATTCTTACGATTCCGTTGAAAATTTTTAAAAAATTTTTATGCAAGTTTTTGAGCTTAAACTGTTTTGTCATCCGAGGTAATTTTCTTCAAAAAGTACTTTAAAAAAGCAATTTTTATTCATACATAAAAATCTCCATTTTTGGAAGTATTTTCAATTCGGTCCACTTCACGTAAATCTTAGTATTTTTCCGAACAATCGTGGAGCAAGTCTTAAAATATAATAGATTTTATAATTTGGATGGAGAAACAGTACCGTTTTGTTATTGTGGAGAGTGATGCAGTCTAATTTATATACACATGTAATTATAAAATACCAGAAGTCTGTATGTATGTACATTAGACTGTATCACAAAAACCAGTTCAATATGAACACTATGAGAGTATTTCAGGAGTGTAAAAATGCTTTTTCTGCACCCTTCAAAATCAGTCAATTCCGTTTTTTTTTTTAACAACTATTTTATTTAATATCCGATTTCTATACGCCATTCAAAAATTTTTTACATATATTATAACTTCTGTTAAAAGAATACCAAAATTTGTTTAGGTCCCTTTTCCGTCAATTTTAGCATAGATTTAGCCCATCTGCAAAATTTTAGCGAAATCGAAGGCCATCCGACAACCGAGCTTAAGACATCTTAGTAGTAGACACACCTTTTTAACGATGTATAGTTATAGAAAAAACAAAAACGATTAGCTGTTTTTACAGAAGAAGTAGAAAATTTTCCTGTTCCGAAAAACTCTCCTAGTAGTAGTAGAGTATTCAAAATCGCTTTCAACAATTTAACTTTTTTCTGCCTACACATTGTGATACGCTCTAATGTACATATCAGTTACATTTAATGCCTTTTTTATAATTTTGAATTCAAAATAACATGCTTTTAATTTGGCATGCGTTAATGATTTCGGAGTTAAAATTTTATGAATCCGATTATCTCACATTTTGGTAATTACTTTGTATCGACAGTAAATTTTACCAAAACAAGATTTTTCTCTTGAGTACTTAAGATATGGAAAGCGACAGTTTAATTATAACTGTAAATAATATTGTTTTCGGATTTTTTTTTTTACAAGTTTTAAAGGTCACGTTATTTTAGTAATTCCTGAAGCAATCGGTTTGGAACATTGTCTAAATTTGCGATATTTGATATCCTAAAAAGAACTTCTCCACTCCGCCATTTGAAAATAAATTGATTAGAAAACGTTTTCTAGTAGCTAGTGTGCTCGTCCAATTGCATGGAAATGGTGGTCACAACAAATTTTCTCTCGTTCGATTATTCTATAAAACGTATATGTGCAATGGCTTCGTTTGCAGATCAAGGGTACATCGCACATCGTGCCAAACACTTATTGCAACAGAAAATTTTCCCATGCAACACGAAAAAACAAACGTAGCAGCAAGCAACATGTTGACAAGCATATATTAAAATGTTGCAGAGACAAAAAACTATCCTATCTACTTAGCACAAGACGGGTACTTCGACAAGATACATATTAGCACAAAAACATTTTTATGCTACCAACAAGTTCTGCTTCGCTACCTAAATATCTTTTGCAATGAGCTGCCGGAGTCAACATCAAACGGATCGATTAAAAAGCTAAAGCATAACTTCAATTCAAGGCAGTGTTAACGAAGCGCAAGTGAGGGCAACAACGTGAATTTTAAGCGATTGAATTGATCTTGTAAAATTTACTACAAAAATGAAATATCTCGTTTTTTCGGCGTTGTTTTGTGCGTTGAGTATTATTTTTTGTAATGTTGAAGCTAAGTTGGAGGAGAGATTTTCATGGAAACAATTGGAGTTCGAATGGCCAAGTGAGCAAGATAAACAAGAAGCCATAAGCACGGGCCGCTATGTGCCCGAGAACAATTTGCCGTTGGGTTTGGAACGTTGGAATAACAAATTATTTGTCACTGTGCCAAGGTAAAGTGTAAAAAAAGGTGAAACTGCAGAGTCTGTATATGTGGATTTATGTTTAAAAAGAGGCAAATAAATGTCAATTTAATGACGCACGGAACTAGGTTTAGACTGTAAATTGCTTGCTTAATGCTGCGTTAAGTCAAATAATCAATTGGTAATATTTAGTCACATTTCTGAGAAATCTCCTTTCCTTAATACCATAAAGAACTATGAAACTCACTTGAAACGTTTTCATCCTACAAGCTTTAGTACTTAGTTTGGGTAAATCACTGAATGTGTTCTATTTATAATTAATGCAAAAAAGTAAACAAAAACAAGAAATCATGTACATACATATATAATAAACTAGTTTCTGTTCTACCGGTTTTTCTGTACAATTGTTTTGTCAAGTTCATGATAAATAAATAGTGGGCACTCCACGTATGTATTTAGTATGCCTACGGTTTAGTAAACCTTAATGTTTCGAAAGGTGTTCGTGTGTGTGCCTACAAAATCGAATACATACTGATAAGCAGAGAATGATATTATAGAAGTTGCCTTTTTTGTGCTAAGAGATAGAGTAGTTTCCATTGAAAATCACCCCGATTTCAGATATATATATATATGTACATATTCATTTGATGTTGCCTCTTTCATTATATTTACCTTTTAATTAATTGATTAAAGCGAATCTAAAATTATTCACACAATTTTCATATTAAAAATTAGAGCCATACTCGAAAATAGCTGTGCAAAAAATTAGTACATAAAAGTGGATAGGAAGCCGCTTATAGAAGCTCAGGGGAATACCACCTAACTGGGCTTGAAAAAGTTTCAAAGCCCTTTTTTCAGCCAATGAAAAGGTTGGTAAAATAAAAAAGGCGAAGACAAAAAAATATGTATACCCAAATATACGGTATACAAGAGCTGGATTTAAGGTACTAAACTGAGCATTTTTTATGTATTAATTGTATTTAAAGAAGTAGGTCACGTCAGTCCAACACCGGCTACGCGATGTTAAGTATTTTTGCGTAGAACTCCATGAAAATTATGAGTTTTCAAAGCATTCCTCAGGGACCTGAGCCGTTCGAGAAATAAAAGCTTTGATGACATTGAATTAGTATTTCTTGCAGGGACCGTAACAGTTACAACTTTTATTAAAAAAAGCACTCCTTTAACAATTATTTTTTGCTTTTATTTTTACTTTAAATAGCCGTTCATTTCTGACTTTTATTTTATAAATCGAAAATAACAATTATTTTTGATTTTTATTTAAATAATCTGCAAATAACAGTTATTTTGATTTTTAAATTATATTCTTAAATAACAGTTATCGAAGACTTTTATTTATAAAAGTCCTAAATAAAAATCAGTCACTGATCTTTATTTTTTCAATCATACTTATTAAAGTCATTTGAATAGTCGTAGTAAACTTTTGTTTTCCAACACATTCTTAACTGTGAAAAATGTTAATGACTTTTATACGATGGATTTAAAAAATCAAAGTCGGTCACTGATTTATATTAATGACTTTCAAAAGTAAAAGTCACTGACTGATTTTTATTGATGACTTTTATTAATAAAACTTTTCAATAACTGTTATCTAAGCCATATAATATAAAAATCAAAAATAATTGTTATTTTGGATTTATAATATAAAAATCAAATATAATTGTTAATTTTTTAAACTTTGCATAATACTTGCAAATAAAAATTTATTTTCAAATTTGAGTCTCGGTGCAAAACGAAATCGATTGGTATGTTTCACTTAGTTGTAGAACATTTCCTTCATAGTGAATTTTTCCATGACAGTTTTCATCAATAACTGTTATGTTCGGTCCCTGATTACTTGCAGTGCTAAGCACCCAACACACACATTGTCATTGGTATGTACGTACATATTTTGCATAGACTCTTTTCTTATCATATATTTCTTAAGGATTTTGCGTTTAATAGAGCTCACGGAAGAAGTAGTTCTTACCTTACCCGGAAATAGACATTTTTCTAAAATAATTCACTGGTGCCAGGGGGTTTTCGCTTTTCATGATAACCTAAACAGTGTGCATACATTTTTTTTAACTTATTAAACAATCTCACCGCCTTTTCACCACTTTTTATTCAAATAAAATATGTATATAGATAACAATTAAATTTTCTAAGCATTATTTAGTTTGATAATGAACTGTTAAAAGCCGCCGTAATTGCCAATCGGACAATAATTTGCTTCAACTAAACAAAATATCGCACGTTTAATAATATCTAAAGAGAATTAATTCAAAATAAACGTCTTCGTTATGCCGCTGATTGGCATAAATTCTCCCTAGCTTAACCTCAGTAGTTTTCAACATTTCAATGCAATTTTTTTTTAAAGGAATTTATTTTAATTTAATAATTAATTAATTTAATTTATTTTACCATTAAATTGTAATTAGTGTTATCATTAACTCGATTTTATTGAAAGAGTGTATTATGCTACTTCCAAAATAAACGGCGCATATATTCGTCGATTTATAGACTTTTATCTTGCTACTTTGAAGAATAAATTAGGGACATTCGCTAAGTCTTGCAAAACCTTTGTGCGGAGTACGGATTGCACGCTTAGCAAAGTTTCCCCATAGGAATACCGGTTCTACCGTACAATCCGTACACCGTCCAAGGGTTTTGTAAGACTTAGCGAATAGCCTTAATAAAATTTTGATTTTTATTGAAATCATTGCAATTATGATGAGCGGAATACGGAAATATCGAAAAGGCTCGATGTTTTTTCGCTTCATATGTCACTTATTTTAGTTGATGTATGTACTCTTAAAGGATTATGGTCTTACTTGTACAAACAATGTTTTCTTCAATAAATAAATAAAATAAATTGAAATTGAATGAGTATATAGTATGTACACTATAGTGCAAAAGTGATTCCATGCGTGTTTTTGTTTAATATTTGCAAGGATTTTAGAATTAAATTTTTTATTTGTTTTTTTTTGAAATATGGTTCATGCTGTAACAAAAATTATATAAGTAAATCAAATTTTCAATATTTATACAGAGCTCACATAAATTCAACAAATTTTCATCAAAATTTTTAAGATCTGTATTTTAAGAAAAAAAATTAAAATATTAGTATGTATAAGCAAATGCAAGTTTTAAGCGGCTAAAAAGTCAAAGTTTTTTTGCTGGCGACTTTTTGCACTTTTTTTTTAAATAAGCACGAATTTCTTATGGAAGAAAATACGCAAAACCTTTTGCAAAGAAAATTTAAAATAATCAACACTACTTTTAATAAGTTGCACACATTGTATGAAAAAAACCGCTGAATAATATTAAAAATTAACGGAATTTATCAGGTTTAACAGACTTTAGAACTGCTACCGAAAATTTCCTAAAAATGCAGACGAAAAGTTCAAAATTTGCATGAAAATTTGTAGAAAGCTCTGTATAACCATGTTTTTATAAAAAAAAAATAAGAAACAAAATAACTTTAAAATCCTTACAAGTATTTAACAAAACCACCATGGACTCAGTTTTGCACTATAGTGTATATAAGTATATACATATATACATATATACTAAATATGCGCCCCGACTTTAAAAATAAACGGACATAGTACCTTTGTACAAACACATATATATGTATGTACATATACATATATGAAGTGTTAAACAAAAAATTATCCATTGCAATATCGTTACTTAATTGTTGCCAATAAATAAAACCTTTTCACACGCGTTTACGCATTCCTTCCACGCCTCGCTAGTGAGCCGCTTGCAACATACACAACAAATCAGACACCCATTTGTTAAATGTTGCTCTTTTTGCCAAATCATTGTTACTTGGTTATCTATTGTTGAAAGCGTATTTGTCATGGCTGTACATATATGTATGTATGCACATATATACCCAACATGCAAAATAAAATTAAGACGGTTTTTTTTTTAAGTTTAATAAAAGAAAGAAAGCTTAAAAACGGAGATTTTTTTTCTTATAAAACTCTTGGAAGAAGCGTAAAATAATCGAAAAAGAAATATTTTTTCCTGGTTTTGTAAACACTTGCATTTAATTTTTAAAATTAAATTATAATTAAGATTCGCTATTAACAGTTATAAAAGGTTCATTTGAAAAATCTTAAAATAAACTCAATACTAAAAACGCTCATTTAGTACTTAATATAGCAAAATTACTTTAAGTTACTTTTAAAAACACTTACAGAAAGAAATGCTTGTTGGGAATGAATGTTCATTGTAAAAGATTGTCGTATGTTAATTTCGGCAGATTGTGGGAAATCGCGATTGAAGTTTTGACTGCAATTTCTCAAAAGCGCGAAGATGAATTTTCTCCAAAGTCTATGAAAATGTTACTAGTTCACAAAATTTTTAAACTATTTAATTTTTAATGTTTATTGTTAATTAGTTTTGAGTATATGGACTTTCTTTAGTAATATTTTGTCGTAAGCGTCATTTGTCCACAATTTGGCAGCCACTTTGTATGAAATACGGCAAAATATGATCGAAATTTCTACCAAATTAACGACACTTTTTATTCAATATCTCGGAAACTAAAGGAGATGTCCAAAAATNGTCCAAAAATGAAGAACGCCATTTTGAAGATATTCATTAGTTTAATATGGCTGCATCACTAACTAAATTTTTACTAAATTAAGGAAAAAATTGTAGTCTATATCTCGGAAAATAAAGTGATATCTAAAAACTGATAACACAAATCGAGAGACCTTATTTCAAAATTTATAACTACATCTAGAACTAAAAATCGTCAAAATGGCGCTTACGACAATCTTTTACTCAGGCGACGATATGTACAATGTACGTAAATACACAATGCAATTCGTAAACCTATGTACGTACGTACATACATATATATTTTCTATGAATTCTTACTTTAGCGATGAACAGTCTCGCCTAAGCCGCTTAATTATTTTGCAATTTTTGACAACAGCATTGTTGTTGTAATTGGTATTTAATATCAAAGTAAAATCGATTTCTAATTGACATCGTGTCAGCGCAAAAGAACTTAGTTCAATGCAATTAAATATTTCAAAAAAAAAAAATCAATTGTGACCCCATTGCCCTTGGCGCAATTTGCCCATCATTTTGACGGAACGTTTGCCAACTAATACCTAATTTGAATTTCGTGGTTTAGGCTGCACGGTTTATTGCGATTCGATTTTTATGTGCATCATGCAATTTAATTTCAACATTCTAACTGTTATTACGCAAAGTAGTAGCCGCTAGTGATTCTTTCAATTATTGGCATATTGAAGCAAGAAGCTGTCTATAATTGTTTTCCGTTTTTGGTTTTGGTTATGTTTCCGTTTCGTTTTACAAAATAAATTGATAATTACTCGATTTGATGGACAACTCAATTGCCGCGTGTACTCATCAACCGATTTGTGGTTAAATTTTAGCGGCTGTAAGTTCTTTCACACAGTCGGTTAAGTGTTTATGAAAACGTGATTTATTTTTGTATGAAAAGTGTACACTTTTAACGCTTTATTTTATTTTTTCTTTTTAATTAATTTATATACAGTAAGTACATACATACATATGTAAGTATGTACAAATGGACGTATCAAACCGCAATGAAATATTTACCAAGAAAAAATTATAATTTGCATTAAATACCTTAAACCATGTGTTGGTAATTAAATTGAATCAATTGTGTAAGGTTTTATATATGTATATATATACTTGCAAACATATGCATACATATCGTCCATATTTGCTGCATGAGTGTCATAATCAAAAAACTCGAGAAAAACGACTTTAAGTTTTAAACTTACCTTAATTCACAAAGGCCCTAACCAACAAATTTTTTTATTTTACAGGAGAAGCAAAAACCATTATAAAAAGCGTATCAAAACCAGGTGGGCTTTTTAAAAATTGGCTTATAACTCGGTTGTTTTTGGTACTAACACTTTAAAATTTTTATTGAAGGTATTTTTAATACATCCTATCGAAATATGTAAAAAACGCAATTTCGAACAAAGTGTTGGTTAGGACCTTTGTGAATTAAAGTGACGCTATACTCCCAATAAAGGCGAATTATAATATGGTATCGATTCAACAAATACAGCAATTATTTATATTTTGTTTTTGCTTTTAGCGGGCCATTGTCAAATTTCAGCCCTTCACCGAATGAAAAAGGGCGACAGGAAATACCAACACTCCCACGTCTCCACTAACTCGCTAGCGAAATAATAAAAATTTACAATTAAACGCCTACTCACACCTGATGAAACAACACGCTTTGCTGCCAATACTATGTCTCCATCGGAGCCAAACCACGCAGTTATGGCTGTTAAGTTGGTTATCCCGAAAACCCAGTTGATTTAGCGTGGTTTCGCCATATAAAAATTACACCACTTAAAGTTCATGCAATTTTTCACCCAAAAAGGCAGTGTAGCTACTTGAAGCTTTCACTAAATTATACTAAAATTTAATGGCTATAAAACTGCGTACCATGATAAAAACATAGCAAGGTAGAACCGTTCTCTCAATTTGTCGGCCATGATTTTTTTTTGAAGTTTGCCAACATTTTAAAATCATATAAAAGTGAAAATAAAAAATTGAAATTGTTCGAAATTGTTGTTGCTTGAGATTGAAAATGAAAATGTGTGTGTGAGTTTGTGAGTAAATTTAAAAATTAAATTGTTTGGAAACGTCAAGAATTTTAAAAGTGACTCTCAGCGGTTCTACCTTACTATATTTTTATCATGCTGCGTACCCAAAATACTAATTAATTCAAAAAATTAAATATTTAAAACCTGCAAATTGCAAAAATGTTCGGAGACACATCATCAAACAAATTTTTTTTCGAATAACTGCAAAAAAAATAACATGCGGAATTGCATCATCAAAAAAATTTTTTCGAATAACGGACGAAAAAAATAATCATCAAGTGCACCCTGCGAATTTGCAACCCTTTGCAAGCGTTTCCTTCCTGAGCCGTGTCGATCTGGTTGTACCTCACTGAGTCAGTGTTGAAAAATAAATTGTTCCTTCAGTACGAAATCAACACAAAAACTGTACTTTTCGACTGTAACTTGTATCACAAAATTGTACTAAAAATTACTGCGTAGTAAAAATTATACTGTAAACGAAATTGTATCAAAAAAGTA
>NW_016164029.1:14191-21944 GCF_001687245.7 Rhagoletis zephyria | reverse complement strand
CAAAACGTTCGAAACAGAAAAAAGATGTAGTCCATTGAATTAAGAAATGAAAGAGAAAAAAAAACTAATTTCTTTAAATTAAATATTTATGTGTACCGGGCGGAAAATCAAGTCATGTAATGACATTTTCAATAATTAGACATATTCCTCTAATGATAAACTCTAATAGCCTTATTCATAAAAAATAAAGTAGGTTTAAAGAGCTTTATAAATTGACGTTTTCATACATTTTTCAATTTATAAACCTTTTATAAAGCTACTTTATTTTTTATGAATAAGGCCATAAATGTTCAGTTAAGGTGACGTCGTTCCAGAGGTCTGTCACTTAAAACAAGTATGTACGTATTTTCAGATTTTTTTTATGTATGTATTCAGTCCCATGGCTTTACTGGCTTAATTTTCAAACTTGAAATTATATTTGCTGCCAAACCCAAGGGGTGTGGTATTAGCAACAAGTATAAAAAAACANGTTTGCGCCGAAATCCCACTGTTCAAAGTCAAAGTCAGCGCAACGCTAACCACTTAAGTTTTAAATTGCCAACATAGAAAACCCAAAAATGACTATTTGAAAAAATCGATGCTACTTTTATCTCAGTGCAGCTAGAAAATAAAATATAATCATAAAATATTGCAATTCGAGCCAATTACTACGTACAACCGGACACGAAAGCTCATTGCTCGCCAATAAATGTCATTTCCGGTTGATGCGCCATAGCGGCATACAGCACAACAGTTACTGCCGTCAACAATGGAAAAACGCTATTTTAGAAAAGGCAATAAAGCAAGAAAAAGGTTTCTACCGCAGAACAAACGCAATATCGCAATACCAATACCAA
Source organism: Rhagoletis zephyria (assembly GCF_001687245.7). Taxonomy (NCBI): domain Eukaryota; kingdom Metazoa; phylum Arthropoda; class Insecta; order Diptera; family Tephritidae; genus Rhagoletis; species Rhagoletis zephyria. Next base: position 21,108 of record NW_016164029.1, on the reverse strand, counting down.
TTCCACAATGGCATGTCAGCCGTCAGCTTGGGCGTATTGTTTTACATTGCCATTGTTGTTAGCTAACTATGCACCTACATACATACATATTCTATTGGTTTCGCGCCCACATTTTCTTGCATTTAGCAATTTGTATGGAAAATGAACTCAATATTTTCACCTCTCTCCGTTTGCTACTTGCATTGTTATTGTTACAATTATTGGTTGGGCATTGCTTGTCAGCAGCAAGAATGTCAGCAGTACCTACAGAATTCTCACTTCGTTTCAACTTTTCACCTTATCGCATCTTCGATTGCCGCCGTGTCGTTCCTACTATCCTTGCCGGCGCGCTCTCCAACAAACGAAACAAATACATATCAAGAATTGCTTGAAACAGCAAAAATACTTAATAACAGCAATGCGATTGTCATAAAAATAGCGAAGGTTTTGCCTTTCATCGCGCAAACAATAGGCAATTGTGAACAGTTATTGCAATGAAGCAATAATGCACGGTGGGCAGGAAGCAAAGATAGGTTGCATAAAAATGTCGACAAAAACTGAAAGCAGGGTTGTATTTGTTGATATTTTTAGGTTAAGAATCCCTTTGAATTGAAATCCTAGCTGCTCCTGTTTTAAAGATATCCACATTTTACATAGTTATGATAGGACCGACTTTTGCGAAAGAGAAAAACATCCTTGTGAATTAAATATTCAACAATGTATGTGTGAGTAAATGTGTGTATATATATTATGTGAAAATATAAGTTTATGTAAGTTTTTAGCCGGTTTCAATCGTTTCCAAGGCGCACCACGTAGAGGCAACTTACTTTGCACCTCTTTGTTCTTTTTTTGGTTTTATTTTTTTATATTTTTTTCTTGCTTTATTTTTTTATATTTGTTTTTTGTTTCCTTTTATTTTTTTGTTGGCTTACCATATAATATAGTCACGCATTTTAGTATTTAAATATTTTATTATTTAGTTAAGTTTTTATATATGCTGGAATGAAAATGTCATTACAGTTTTCTTCAGGCGACTCACAAAAGTTGGTTTATCAATCATATTTATTTTGAATCTATCCCAGAATTTAATGAATTCCCTATGAACTGACTTCCCGGCCTGCTCGGACCATAATCCCAAACCATCGTTATTCAAGAATGAAATAGATTGCTTTAAATGTTTAAGGATAAAATGGATTTTGACAGTTTGAGAAACTCCAGTACTTTTCAAAGCTGTGCGGAGTTCGTTAAGATTTTTATCAAAATTACTAAGATCCGCTTGTTTTGCGGAAAACCATGTATTCACGATTTTGCTCATGGCTTTGAACGAGGCAATATATTTGGTATTGTTTTTACTGAGAGTTTCTTCAATACAAACTATGTTCGACATTTTTTTGTATGTGGAAGACACTGTAAGCAAAAAATAAATAATTGCAAAAAATCAACGAAACTTTCTGGTAACTTCAGACTTGCACTTTACTAATTGGCTCAAAAGCTACATTTTAAACATTTTTCTAAAAGATCTGATTAGAAATTGTGATCAGATGAAAGTGTCTCCGAGCCAATAATTTTGTACGGCACGGTACTTATAAGTAATCTAGGTTTCACGAAAAAAAAAAACAAATACAAGGTAACATTAAAATATCAGTCATTTGTTTCGTTGCTGTGAGCTTGTTTCAAAACTTCTGGTTTTTGCTATAATTGTAAAACTCTGTGCATGTCATTTTAACGTATTTAGGTACATACTTATATTAATCATCAACTATTGCTTATGCAAAACGTGCTACATTTAAAAAAAAAATCGCATATGAAAGAGCACCAACCCAACTCGTAATAATTTAAGTATACAAATTTTAGTATTTAGTATAGAAATATTCAATTGAAATACGCCAATATTAAAATGAAGCGCTTTGCACTTAACGGGTGCTTTTTCATAATTAAGTTAAAAAAAATGTATTTAAATTCCATGCTGTCTGTAATGGGATTTGAACCCTGACGCTCTGGAAATTAGCAAATTGTGGCAAGCATCTTCGTGCACCCAGCTACAGCCAGACATGTAAATGTGCACTCAAATGTTCAGTTTGATTCAACACCACGTGTGCGTGGTATGAAAGTATTGTTTTTAAGTACGAACATTTCAAAACGATAATCAAATAAAACATATTCATGTTTACTATGCGTTATTTCCCCCAGTAAATTCATAAAATTTTTCTTAATATTACAACGCCTTTTTCTCTCAGCGTAGTCATTTTTAAGCAAAATTTGTGCAATCAAATCGAAAACCGGGACACTTAAATGAAACCCGGGACATTTTAAGGTTGGACCGGGACACCGGGACAAATAGTCTAAAACCGGGACATGTCCGGGAAAACCGGGACGTCTGGCAGCCCTACACAAAAAGCGCATACTTTCATGCGATTTTCTTTATGATCGCATTTGTGTTCTGGATGTACAATAGTCATTATTTCCTGACAGAAGAGTACATAAATACCAAAATAAATCTCATACAAGCTTTGAATTTATTTACTTATTATGCGGAGTACCGTTGGCCTAAGTTAGAGCATTTTTATTTCTTGCACAAGCGCAGTGCGACTGGCCTGCGCTACTTGCTTATAGCAACAAACCTTTAATAAAAAATTACTACCGTATTATATAGCATACAATATTGTATACATACATACATATATTGCGATATTGAAAGTGTTTGTAATGAGAAAGTTCACGCTACAGAAAAAGGTAATTGTGGTGTTTTACCTAAGTTGTATACCGGTAGCGCCCAATAAATCTCGATCAATTATTCTTTCGGTAGGAAAAAATGAAAATGTTTCACATTGATTTGATCCGTTTTAGTGAGTTAAAAAAGGGGAACAGATTTGTATTTCTTTTCGTATAAATATGCTCTAATTATCGAGAAGTACGCCTTCCAAATATATCCTATCAGAAGTATATAAAATGTGGATATCTTTTAAACAGGAGCAGCTAGGATTTCAATTTAAGCGGATTCTTAACCTTAAGATATTAACAAATACAACCCTGCTTTCAGATTTTGTCGACATTTTTATGCAACCTATCTTCGCTTCCTGCCCACCGTGAATGGGCAACAGATACGCACGCTTACGCTAACTCGTAGTACGTTGGTTTGTAATATCACTGCGAAAAATTGATAGGTCTAATTACATACTGACAGTTTAGATGCTATATTTATGTATGTAGTAAATAAGTGCCGTGACAGTAGTAAGAAAACACTTGTTACGCAATTGAGCAAAGAACGGGCACCAGATTTTTAAAAAGCAATTTCGTATATACCCTGTAGGGAACTTAACTCACCGCGAGTGCCCGACAAGTTCACTATTTTTAAACGAGCGGTGACTACGACTCGATTACTTTACGTTAAACGTACGTTTACGTAAAAAAACGCAATGACAATATATGTACATACATATGAGGCTATGAGAGCCACAGGAGCCTATCTACAAATTTTATTTTTTTTTTATAAGAAACAAGGATTTATAAAATAATTGCGGTCTTTTACTTAAAAGTTCATTGTACCTACGTGACGCTACATATCATAGTAAGAGATAGCTAAAAGGGCGTGCCTCGAATTATTACCGATTCGATTCTGGTAATGCAATTTAAGGTGCACCTCAAATTTTTTTGAAATGTCAGTTAGGCTACTCAGGCCTTCAAGGCCTCATACATATGTACATATGTATATACATTAGAGTGGTCCAAAAAAATTTTCCCAGATAGGGTTTGGGGCACTTTCCAAAATTTTCCCTCTTTTCAAGGCCTCATACATGTGTACATATGTATGTACATTAGAGTGGTCCAAAAAAAATTTTCCCAGATAGGGTTTGGGGCACTTTCCAAAATTTTCTCTCTTGCCCTCTTGTACATATATTAATCAAACAATTAGTTAAGTAAATTATCCATTAAAATCTCACAAGCTTCATTTGTCATGGCAATAGTAGCTTTTTATAAAAATCACCAATATTTTTGCTAGTTTCAAAGCGATCCAGTAGCGCATTTCAAGGTCATTGAGCACCCTGTATTGGTTGCAGGTAGAAAACTGAAAGTTTGAATAGATATTACAAATATCAAAAGGAAAAAACTAAGGAGGTACCCCATTTTCTAGGATGAAATTTTTTTCCCCATACAAAAATTGGAGCACTCTAATATAGTACATACATAATTTTTTTTTTTTTTTTCTTCTTCTTATTGAACACAAGTTTTTTTTTTAAGTAAAAATTGTGGAACAAATTTTACACGTGCATACATATTTCTTCGGTTGAACCCTGCATGACTTTGAAAGCAATTAAAATCTAGCCGTAATTAGTGGGCCAAATTTGGCTATTTTAGTAGTCGACCACGAAATACATATGTGTAAGTATATTATTGACTTTTGGCTTAGAAAACATTTCAATTAAATAATAGGCAAATAAATAAAATTCCGAGGTCATCGTCTCCTTCTAAACTTTTCAGTGAAATTCTGAACTTTTAATGAGTAAAGTAATCATTAAAGCCAATTAATTTTCCGTTGATTGAATAGACGATTAGAATCGAAACAAATATGCAGCAATCTGTCTCATCTGATTGGGGCATAGTTAAGCAGACTGATCAGGGTGAGAAAGCTTTGGGGGCTTTCAAGAGAATTATTCTACGCGCCCACGAACATAACGATCAGGTGCAGAAGGAACTGTTTGCACTTCGGCCAGTCTTTTATTTGTTTAAAATTAAAACTTCTTAATATTAAATTAGTAGTTATGTTGTTTTGTAGATAATAAAGTTAGAGCGCAAGTATAACGTTGGAAATTTTAGCATTTACAGTCAAAATAAAAAGTATAGTGATTCATTTCGAAAACTACCAAAAAAGCATGGGTTTTGCAGTAAATGAAACGAATATCATAAAAAAATTCCGCCCATAATAATCGAATTTTCGTTTTATTATTTCCATAAACTTAATTATAATATCAGATTGGGATTTTCAACAGAAATGGAATGGACAAAAACTTGTTGTGTACCTAAACCTGATCCAAGTGCCCGTGTTGTCTCGGAATAATTACCTTTAACAAAATCCCTCACATTCAATATGTATATCTATGTATTAGAGTATTCGGTTATTCGTCTTTTTTCCAAAACCGGTTTCAGAGTTATTCGAAAAGTTACAATTTGAAAAAAACCGGTTCCCAATCCTGAAATTAAGAACAACCCGGATATACCGGTTTTATTTTACATAGTTTTCATAACCAAAACTTAAGATAAAACTATTAACAATAAATATAACTTTTAAGTATTTAGAAAAAAAGCAAAGCAAAATAATTTCAGGGTTTGTTTTTCGAGCAAAGGTGAAACAAATAGAATAGTGAATAATTCACATTTGGTCTTACTTTAACGTTTTAGATACTCTATTGCATTTATTTTCACTTTTTGCGGGTTTGAGTAGTACGCAAAAATAGGATATACCGTTCGTCTTCAAATACATGCCTAAGATAAAATTTTAAAACTATTTAGGGGTATCGCTTAAACTGAAATAGCCTTGAAAGCTTCAAAAAATTCAATATATTTATTGAGAGGTAAAGATTTATATGAAATGAAAAAAAACGGGTTTTCGATCAAAAACTCCGGGTTATTCAATAATGGAAAAATCAAGATTTCAAAAAAAACGGTGGAAACCGGCTTCAAAAAACCGAGTCAATCACCCTAGTACGTATGTATGTATGTAGCTACATTAGGGGTATTTAGCAAATTGAGCAAATTGTCACTATAGGACAGAGCAGATTAGCTTAAGCAATGACTGTTGACAACAGTTATTGCTTGAGCTTATCTGCTCTTTTGCCAGAGTGTCAGGCCACTTGTTCAATTTGGTGAGTACCTATAAAATAATATCTAACTGTTAGTCCGAAACTTGACGACTGATTGAGAATCATAATAGAATAAAAAATCTTTCCCAACAATACGTGTTATTATGAACATTTGCACATACATACATACATACATACATACATACATATATACAAATAGTATAATTAACACAGTCAATAAGGAAGCCGGTTAAAAAGAGATTCTCTTCGATGAAAGCTGTGATTCATGCAGCAAATTGCCGTGAAATGCGGCAACCCAAAAGAGTAAACAATAATGCGCAAGTAAAAACAGAAGAATAAAAAATATCTATGCCTCGATTCAATTGGCGTTCTACTTTTGTATTCCGAGAGACATATCGCTTGCTTAGAGTGAAATGTTGCTAAGTCGACATTTTATGAAAACTTATATTTTGTTGCAGGAAATATGTAGTCTATTTCATTTTTGCCCACTTCTATGCAGTGAATCGAAATTTTGCCAAGCCCAAAGAAAGCACAGAAAATCCGATAATTTCAAAAGAATATTAACAATTTTCATTAACGTCGCACTCAACCGACTCGTATGGAGTTAGAGTTTACTTTCAATATGCAAAAATGTCATTCTGCAATTTTTGCGAAATATTGGAATGCAATTACCCTGCAAAAATCGCGACTACTCCATGCATGCATGTAAAGAGTACTCCCGAAGGACCAAGGAATACTCCAAAATTAACCACAATTCATATAAAAGATATGGTCCAATTAACATTGCGATGTCCTAGGGCAGGACCATATAATCCATCTCTCTGCATTACATCAGAGTAGCACAAAACTACTCCAATATACTCCAATGACATTGTTGTTATATTTTTTCATTTGTACACGCTTTTGTTCTTCACTTCACAGATGCTTGTTTTGAAATTAATAAAAACCAAAAACAAAAATTAAAAATTACATGTTGCCTCTGACGACATTCGAAGTTCGAACCCGAGCATGCTGGGAGCTAAGAACTAACAGCGAGCATCTCTACACGTTCAGCCACAGCCAGACATGCAAATGTGCTTTCAAATGCTCAACTTCAATCACATTTCGTTAAAACACGAG
>NW_016164029.1:1180-4463 GCF_001687245.7 Rhagoletis zephyria | reverse complement strand
GTCACTAATTTATTTACAAATTGGGTTTGAAATATGCCCTTTTTTATAAAATTCGGAAATTAGCATACATTTATCACTCTTAATTCTCCTTAAAGAAGCCACTTCACCAATACATTTTTGTATTCCCCTTCACTTTACACTTTACTCGATCAGTTATAACTTGCTTTACGACTTTAATATTAACCAATTAATAACGAGTCATTAAACAAAAACACCTTCAAAATCACGCGTCTGACTTTGGTTGCATATGCAAATTAAATGGCGGAGTTCGGTTGTCAAACTCCAAAATATGCAAAAGAATGAGAGACAAAAGAAGATAAAATATAACCCAGTGAGCATTAAAAATATACAAAGGTGTTCTCTGCAAAAGGTGGTCAGCTCCTTTATTTGGCAACACAGAAAGGAGAATTCTACTGCCTGAAGGTTATAATCCCCAAGTGCGGCCGAAGGCCGCCTACGCAGCAAGAAATTCAAAGCAAAAATACATTTGTTACAGAGAACATTTTTTTATATAAACTTGTTTTTTCTATTTTTAATTAACTTTTTTATTCTTTATTCAAAATCATAATTTCTTTTATTAAAAAATCCCACGGTTTCTGTTAGTTGGGTCATATTCCACTTCAAACTGCTCAGTTTGCCTAAGAAAATTTCGTTTTTCCCCCTTTTTCAAACGGTTCCCTAGGGGCCTGTGGGAGGAGCCCAAGGTGGGGATACGCCTTGTTAGAAAGCAGGGACCCTTTCCCCTTTCTAGTGGCGGTGGTTTGGGGGGCCCAGCGCCCTCCCCCTCCGCCCACCACCCCAAAAACGATGTGAGCGCTACTAAACATTTCCCGTTAACTTGTTTATACAAAATCGCCTGATAACCAAGGATAATTTCCTTTATTTACAAATCCCACGATTTCTGTTAGTTGGGTTATATTCCACTTCAAACTGCTCAATTTTAGGTTTAGGTGGCCATGCCCCTCCGCCTTCGCCCCCACCCCAAATACGGTGCGTCAATAACTACTACTAGTAACATTTCCCAAAGACACTGCAGCAAAACTTTAAATTCTTGATTTTGATAGTCACTATTGCAGGGATTCTGTAGTTAGTCATAATTTTTTAAATTGGTTAAATACATTTTAAACTTTTACATCTTACGCCTTAGATTCGCTTTCTTTTGCTAGAATAACAATATGAGCACATGCGTTTCTTTCCACAATGCTAGATAAGGCGCATATTAACTGCTTTTCCTTGATTTTCCAGATGGAAAGCCGGTGTCGCCGCCTCACTAAATTACATAGACCTTAACACAGCAGACAAATCTCCAAAATTGCGCCCGTACCCCAGTTGGGGTACAAATTCGCTACCCATCGACGTACAGCCACAAGCGGGTAAAACTCCAGCTGGTGGACGTTTGGATGCTGAGAAGGCGCAGTCAGCTGAAACTGAACTAAAAGATAATGCTACCATTATTTCTACTTTCCGCATACAAGTTGATGCCTGTGATCGTCTGTGGGTGTTGGATACTGGTCTTGCAGATATTTTGGGCAATCCGAAGCAAGTCACACCAAATGCTGTTGTAGTCTTTGACCTAAAAACTGACCAACTGGTACGTCGCTTCCCAATTCCCAAAGATCAAATGAAAGAGGATACTTTCATCGCCAATATTGTGAGTTAAAATATTCATAAAATACTAAAATTCGATTAAATTGTCTAATCTTTTGTTTTAAGGTGATTGATTCCGATCGCAATGAGTGCAATAATGCTTACGCCTACATCCCCGACTTAGGAGCTTACGGTCTCATAGTTTACTCATTCCGTGACAATCATTCATACNCGAAAGAGGATACTTTCATCGCCAATATTGTGAGTTAAAATATTCATAAAATACTAAAATTCGATTAAATTGTCTAATCTTTTGTTTTAAGGTAATTGATTCCGATCGCAATGAGTGCAATAATGCTTACGCCTACATCCCCGACTTAGGAGCTTACGGTCTCATAGTTTACTCATTCCGTGACAATCATTCATACCGTGTGAAACACAACTTCTTCCACTTCGATCCTCTGCAAGGTGATTTTAATGTTGGTGGCGTCAATTTTCAATGGACAGATGGCATATTCGGTCTTGCGGTTGGACCAACGAACCCTGACCACACGAAGGACATATATTTCCATGCTCTAGCCAGTACCAAGGAGTTCAAGGTGCCCAATCGGGTATTGCAAAATGAAACTCATGTAACAAGCCCTGCAGCTTATTACGATTTTAAATTTGTCGGCGATCGTGGCATGAATGGTCAATCAACCGCAGAGGTGTACGACAAAGAGACAGATGTTTTCTTCTATACTCAAGTAAATAAGGATGCTATTGCCTGTTGGAATGTGAATCGTCCATACGATTTGGAGTCTCAAGGTCTCATCGATTCTGACTCGCATACACTTGTGTTCCCCAATGATATTAAAATCGACAATGAAGGAACAGTATGGGTGCTATCGGACAGGATGCCTACATATTTGTATAAAGAATTAGATCCTGCTGCGGTCAACTATCGTATCTTGAGTGGAAACAATCGTGAGCTGATCAAGGGAACGCCATGCGAATTTCAAGAGCAATCAAAGCAGTACCTTTGAAAATATAATTAAGGCAAATTACTTTAATTTTATGTTTTGGTCAATGCTAATTTTATTTTTTTGTTGTTCTTCGTGTGCAAGGAAATGCACTTTATTAAGCAAATTATTACGTCATACATATATGTACATACATTTTTATATTGGGGGCCATCACGGAGTCCAATTTTTCGTGAAATCTACGACAATGTTATTACTGAATCCGAATTGCTACGAAGTATACACCACGTTCGTGGCTAGTCGGATTTAGTGATAACATTTTCGTAGATTTCGATGGATTCTGTGATAGCCCTGATTACGTTTACGGTTTTTTTAATAAAAATTTGTACACCCATTGTAATAGTTTGTAAAAATAATAACACAAATTTTTGTGAGTTAACTTTTCTGCTTTGCACTGAAAAAGATGATTTTTGTGAGTTAAACTTTAAAGTCTTGCGCTGAAAAATCGCCGCAATGCAAGCCGACGATGTGCAAGATATGATCTTGCAAGGTTGGGACACAATTTGACAAAAGCAGAGAATTATTTGTGGACTTTCATTCAATTTATAAACACATTCTTCATTTCTCAATACATGTTCATATAGATATCAGATATAATTTTACATAAGTATTACATTTCGGGCTACTTCTAAGTATAAATACAAATAAATTTCAGTTCAGCAAAAAAAAATATA
>NW_016164029.1:0-1169 GCF_001687245.7 Rhagoletis zephyria | reverse complement strand
CTTTTTCACCAGGCTTGAAAGCCGGCATACCCAGATAGGGGCACGTTGAACAGCGAAAAGCATCACCCAGGTAACACTAAAAATAATTATTTATTTATAACTAATTTATAAATGTAATTTTTTTACTTACACTTCCGCAGCTTGATTTAGCATTAGCCGTGTCTGCTTTAGCTTTCTGTGCTGCCTCAGATTCAAGTTCTTCCGCCAAACCGCAGGAACAATTTTTACAAGCCTTTCGCTTACCAGTCGTGCCACAAACTATAGAAATAAGAAAAGTAATTATTTATTGTCGGTGGGATAAACTTCATAGTTAACTAAGAATATATTGCTTGTTTTAGCTTACAAACCTCTCAAGCTTTCGGGGTCTGGCTTTTTCTTGTCTTCTTCATCCAATAGATCATCTTCATCAATCAACTCCTCGTCCCCATCACCATTCACTTTCCATACGGAGGCTGCTTGACCATTTTTTTTAGCGAACGACAGCTTCACTGCCGAGCCAGTTTCGTAATTCGGTTTCTGAGAGGTCAATGTGCCGTCTTCCTTGTTTATGCTTACGTTTATAAAACCAGAGAGCTTTAACTCTTGCTGAAATACTTCTGGAGTTCCGAAAATACTGGCCAAATGCAACTTTCCATTTGGCTTCAAAAGACGCAAGAGCTTATCGAACGCATCTGTCAACTGTGCATTTTCAACCACGATAAGATCGAATGTAGATTCGCCGTAGGTTGCTGCATCAAATTTCACCAGATACATGATTTTAATTTCAGCTTTGAGCCGAGTCATTTTCCTGAACAAAAGCACTTACCAAAGCTTAAGCGATGTATATTCTCCAAGACAACTTCGCCACCGGTGACCTCCTTCAACTTTTCTGTGCTAGCCTGTACAAGAGCTGATTGTGACCATATATAAAGAGTCTTCCCTAAACCTTTGAATTGTTCCATTCTTTGTTATTTTCGCCTTTTATAGTTTTAGTCAAAGCCAAAATATGCTCAAAAAATGTCTATTCGCTCCCGAACTTTCTGTCATACACGCAATGAAAATCAGCTGTTAAATTTGACAGCTACTGATTTTCGAATGAAAGATGTCGTACTTGTGTATAAAATCCATATATGTAATCTCCTATCATGAACCAAAAAGACAAGATCACGCGGGCAGGAGAGTAGCCCGTT
>NW_016164028.1:31312-33656 GCF_001687245.7 Rhagoletis zephyria | reverse complement strand
CCAAAATAAATATTTTTTTTTGGTTTTTAGTAAAAATTGGTGGAAAAATTAAGGCTCCAGTGGATTACGAACATTGAATTCGNAACATAACAAAAGCTAGTTGAAAATAATTGTATGGTTCTCCCAAAACAAAAAAATACACTAAACAATTATGAAATGTTATAAAAAAATGTTCACCAAAATAAATATTTTTTTTTGGTTTTTAGTAAAAATTGGTGGAAAAATTAAGGCTCCAGTGGATTACGAACATTGAATTCGAATTTTGAACCACTGTGTGCTGGCTTCTTCGTGCAGTATGAATTATGGTAAACGCATTTTGGTAGCAAAGGATGGCGAAGTCCTTGAAAAGGATTTGGCTTCATGTTTCGGTACAGCAGGGGAACTTATACAATTAAATAATATAATTAAATGGTAAATATTTGACTTAAATTACGATATGGGCAAGGTACTTTTATCATACAAGTTATATGTACGTATTTCCAAATCATTTTGAAAAAAATGTCCTTTATTTTACGTTGGTTAATATGGTCACCGTATGTATATGGTATATCAATTATTTTGCACAACTCAATGCATTTTTATATTGCGGATTTATATTTAGATATTTTCTTAGCTGAAATGATTTTTTTTTACTATATTTGACAATAAGTTGTTGCTTTGTATTAATGATTTCAAGATTTTCGTAATAGAGAAAATAGTCCGTTGTTCGATTGGATCTTTTTAAAGATGAAACACTCTGTCGCCCATATAAAAATCTCCCATAGTCGATTTTTGACATCATTATGGCATTTATTATATTTATGAGAGTTAATGGGCTGCAATTGTAATTATTACTTGAAAGGCATTTTATTACTTTTAGGCCCTCAGTAAGTGACTTTTTTAGTTTTATTATATAATTTTTCCAGTTATACTTTTTGAAGAAAATTATGCCTAATATTTTCAATTCCTCAACATTTGAAATTGGAGAATTATCGATCATAAGTTTTACTTCGAAGTTTTTATTTCTACAAATATGCATTTTCTTACATTTTTGTGCAGATAACTGAGCACCTGAGTAATTGCACCAGGCGTTTATGTCGTTGAATAACGTATTCACATCTATTAATTGGTTTTTCTTTTTTCTGGGCTTAATGATGATATGAAAATCATCTGCATACGCACAAAAACTAAGTTCTTTGTGAAGTGAAATTGTTTCACAAAGTTTATTGTAGGCTACAAGAAAGAGCAGAGAGAGAGAACAAATAAAGGGGATCCTTGTGGGGTACACCATTTGCTACATTGTAAGATTCAGAATAAGACGAGTCTAATTTTTATGTTGCTCATAAAATTTTGTACGTAGTTTATAATTTTGCTGCCTACCTTCCATTTCAATAGTTGATCAACAACTGCATGTATTCCTATTCTATCGAAAGCCTTTTTGAAATCTAGTGACAATATTGAAATGTGGTTCCGACTAGAAATAGATTTGTTTACTAAATAGTCGATATATAAAAGGTTGTGTGCTACCGATTGTCCTTTTTTGAATCCTATTTGAAAATTGTTTAAAAGCTTCTTTGTATTTAAATACCACCATAATTTGTTAGCAATCATTTTATCCATCGCTTGAGAAATGCAAGGATTTAGCGAAATAGGTCTATATGATTGTACATTTGTTTTATTAGAATTAGGCTTCAAAATTGGAATTACTGTACTATTTTTTAAAATATGTGGGGAATAGCTATTAAAATATTATTAAATAAATTGATGAGTCGATATTTCACGTCTTTTGAAAGATTCTCAATCAATGGGTATAATATCCGGTCCTGGCCTGGCGTAGTTCCCTTCAGTTTCTTCAAAGCCATTTCAAATTCTACAAAAGTAATTTTTCTCTCGATATGTGCTGTTTCTTTACTGGGAATTATATTATGTTGATATTAGCATGCTCAAAAAAACTGATAATTTTTCATTTGAGGCATCGTCAGACCAAACTTTGGCCAATTCTTGTGCAATGAGAAACTTGTCTAAAATATTTGGTTGTTGGGGATCAGCAGATTTTACACAATGAATACCTCTATATTTGTGGAGACCACAAAACGTTCTTATGTTATTCCAAATTTGAGTTGTAGAAGTTGTTGGATGTATTTGATTTGTGAATTCACTTAAGGATTGCGCCTTAGCTAATTTAATTTATCTTTTACTAGCAGACCCGGCGAACTTCGTCCCGCCCAAAATCTTTATGTATTTTATTGAAACTTTTTGGTCCAACATTTTCACCAACAATTCACGTTTACGATTTTCATTGGCACATTTGTCTGCTAAGATTAAGGTTTGGTGGTCATTTGCCGCTTTAAATAACCTAAGGAAA
>NW_016164028.1:24539-29782 GCF_001687245.7 Rhagoletis zephyria | reverse complement strand
ATCCTTGGGACACGTGCGGCAGGTGGCAGTTTCAAAAAAAATCGGTTCAGCCGATCTCGAGCCTTGCGAAAACTAACAAACGGTTCTAAATATAATTAGTTAGAGGTATATTATATATTATAATTATATTTTGACAGTATCCGTTGTTTCTGATTGGCGCAAAAAAATCTTGCCTAGAGACGATTCGCCCTCTTGATATGGTCTTACTTAAAGCTTTTTATATTCGAAATTGCATGAAAATTGGAAAACAGGAATCTATAAGCTTATCCAGGCAAAAAGCTACCTATGTACCGAATTTTAAGCAAATCGGACCATAATACGATTTCTTCGAACAGATCGGTCCCTGGTCCACTTCTCGGACAAAATGGATTATATGCTATATATGCTAAAAAGCTACCTATCGTACCGAATTTTAAGCAAATCGAACCGTAAAAACGATTTTTTCGAATAGATCAGCCCGGTCATCTTGGAATTGACAATATCCTAATATATGCTAAAAAGCTACTTACGTACCGAATTTTAAGCAAATCGGACCGTAAATTCGATTATTTCGAATAGATCGGTCCCTGGACCACTTCCCGGAAAAATGGGTTATATTATATATGCTAAAAAGCTACTTACGTACTAAATTTTATGCAAATCGGACTATAATAAGATTTTTTCGAATATACCGGTCGCTGGTCCACCTACCCGAAAAAATTAAAAATCTTTTAGCCTAAAACATGGTGGTTACCGAAAGCAATTTGTATACNTCCACCTACCCGAAAAAAGTAAAAATCTTTTAGCCTAAAACATGGTGGTTACCGAAAGCAATTTGTATACAAAATTTCATGAAAATCGGACCAGCCGTTCGCGAGATTACCTGTTACAAAAAAAGGGACTTCTCTTTATATAATTAGTATAGATAATGGGAATTCGCCCTTTTATAGTTAAATACAGTCACTTCTGAAATATTGGCTTTGAGTATGTTAAATTATCATTCCATCAAGGCACATAACGCTTACTTTTTGGACTAGTTTGTGGAATTGCCTAACTAGCAGCTTCTAGCCTAATGCGACGCATATTAGTACCTTCTTTATTCACATTGTAACTAATCGGCCTTTCTGAGCTTAGCTTTTCTGTCAAAGCATTAAGTTTTGGCCACAGAGCATATTGAACTTTAAACAGAGGTACTTTATTATTATAAAACGTATTAGAACATTCAAATAAATCTATAAATATGGGATAGTGGTCGCTAGCATATGTTGATTGAGCTGTCTTCCATGCAAATTTCATCTTTTTGGCAACGTTTGGCGATGTGACCAAATTCTAAATATTTGTTGCATCGCATCGGACGAGCTATATATATGGGCGAACTGTTGTTCTCTCATATCCTATGTTTACACTCAAAGGTAGAGACGATAATGTAAATGTCAAAATTATCAGTCCCGTTTCTACAAGATTCTCATTTACTCTCTTTTTTTATTTTTTGTACATCAATAACATAACTTGTTTTAAGTTCTTCAATTATCTATTTTTCATCAATGTCACGAAGGTCATCTTACTAATATTATAAATGTGAAAGTTTGTATGTTTGGATGTTTGGGAAATCATCACGCGGAAACGACTAAACGGATTTGCATGAAATTTTGTACGCAGATAGCTTATGGGCCAGATTGGTTAATAGGCTATCCTTTTTAGAGTTGCCACCTGTTAAAAAAGTTTAATTTATTTAATATGCGGGAACGACTGAATGGATTTGCATGAAAATTTGCACACAGATAGCTTATGATCTACAGTGGAAAATAGGCTAATTTTTTGGAAGAGTTGCCACCTGTTAAAAAAGTTTAAATAAATTAATACGCGGACACGACTAAACGGATTTGCATGAAATTTTGCACACAGATATATTATGACCTAGGTTAGAAAGTAGGCTATTTTTTTAAGAGTTGTCACCTGTTAGAAATGTTTAATTTAATTAATACGCGGAAACGAGTGAACTGATTTGCATGGAAGTTTTCACACAGATAGCTTATGAGCTAGGTTGAAAAATAGGCTACTTTTTTTAAGAGTTACCACCTGCTAAAAAAGTTTAATTAAATTAATACGCGGAAAAGTTTGAACGGATTTGCATGAAATTTTGCAAGCAGACAGCTTATGACCTACAGTGGAAAATAGGCTAATTTTTTGGAAGAGTTGTCACCTGTTAAAAAAGTTTTAATTAAATTAATACGCGGAAACGACTGAACAGATTTGCATTACATTTCGCACAGAGATAGCTTATGACCTATGTTGGAAAATAGGCTACTATTTTATATTGCTATTCAAAAAGTCACAAATATAAAATAATTTATTGGCTCCTGTGTATAATGATGTGTAAGCTCATGTTAAAATGAAAAACACTTTTATTTTTTATGAACTATATTTTATTTATATTTCAAAATATTGTTAAAAACAAGAACTCAGGCGTTTTAAATTATTTGCTGTTACTTACATTCATAATTTTGCTTTGAATAAAATGTACTGAAAAGTACTGATTTTTTTAGCATGAAAAAGTCAAATGTACTGAAGTCGCGCACAAAAAATCTGGCAACCCTACATTTTAACAAAAACAACCCTACAGACTTAGCTACAAAATTTATATTTATTTGTAATATAACTAAAACATATAATAGAGTGTGAATGTAGACGGCAATATGGATGTGCTGGATGCCCGCATGGGCGGACGCACCTGTCAATTGCAAATCCAATTCGACAGAACAATTAAATTAAAAAATTCGACGCCTGGACCTAAATTTCTTATAATGAAAAGACTCAACAATAACGGGGAAAATTCTTCAATCAATGCAAACAATAACAACGATGTAAGTGAAAATAGTAATACACTAGACAAAGTTTCTCCGTTCTTAATTAAAAAGTGTATTGACGCTGCCTGCGGAAACGAAGTTAGTGAGTGCATAAAATTAAATAACGAAACAAGATTAATAAAAACAAAAACAGTGGAACAATCAGAAAAACTAATTACATTAACCGCTGTCAAACAGAATATTTGTGTTGAAATATCAGAGCACCCAACACTCAATAATATAAAAGGTGAAATATACTCTAACTAGCTTATACCCGCGGGTTTCACCCCGCGCTTTTATGCAAATAAGAAAAATAATTGAATAATGTTAGATTTTATTTCTGTGCCCATTTCGTTATAGCTCGTTGTTTTTTAAGCAAGTTAAGGTATTTAGGCCGTTTAAAACTATGAAATTATAAAATCTCGTCTGCGCGCTAGGCATACGAAAGATATCAATCCCTCTAAGTTTACCTTAAAATGGTTCCAGGTATACGACGCGTAAACATGTGACCTTCTTGGAAGTGCCACGGCGGGTTCTAATATTTCCAACTCAAATTTAGTAACCTGGCCTTGATAAAATACTACTTCTCATTACTGTAGCAAATGCCTCAAGAAAGCTTTAGATTATAAGGACGAACCCGGCTCTCCCTTTTCCACTAAATGAATTTTTTTCTATCAGTACGGCACTTATAAAATAAACCTCCATAACAAATTTAAAATACTTCCAAAGATTTTCTATCCTTCCAGAGATATGTATTAAGAAATGTTTAGTATGTATGGGAGGCGACATGCCTCCTTTTTTAATAACTCACATTTTTTCCATGAGCAATTGAAACATTTTGTATACACAACTCCATACCAAGTTCCAGTATTCTTCCACAAACACTTCCAGGGATATGTGGCAAGAAAAAGTCAATTTGCACAGAAGGTGCCACGCCCCTTTTTCTTATAAGCCTAATCTTCTTTCATGAATTTAGAATTGATTTTACATACCCCAGTACCAAGTGCAGTACTCTACCATGAGCACCTCTAGAGATATGTAGTATAAAAGTAAATTTGTACGGGAGGTACCATGCCCCCTTTTCGAATAACGCAAATTTTTCTCTATGAGTATGGAATTAATTTTGTATACACATCTCGGTGCCAAGCTCCCGTCCTCTGCAATAAACACTGCATGGGAGTTGCCACATCACCTTTTCCAATAACTCTCATTTTTCTCCATGAGTATGGTATTAGTTTCACATACATACATACATATGTATTTCCATACCGACTTTGAGTACTTTACCCCAAACATTTGAAGGGATATGCAATATGAAACTTTCAGTCAGTATGGGAGGTGCTACGCCTCTTTTCCAAAAACCTCGATTTTTCTCCGTGAATATGAACATGATTTCACACAGTGTTGGAATACTATTAATCTGATTAACGATTAAAATGTTAATTGCGTTTGACGATTAAAATTAATTAGTCGTTATCAACTGTACGATTAATGATAACATTTTTTGAATCGTTAATCGCTGGCTGCGATTACGTTTAATTAATTTAAAACATTAATAGTTAATCCAATTAAAAATAAAATCTGATTAATTTGTCTAGTTTGTCCGAGTTTGAAACCGAACACCAGTTATAATAATTATTTTGTGTTTTACGCTTATAAAAACAACATAATATAAAAAAATTATAATTATTGTTATTAGTAATACATAAACTGGGAACTTTTACAAACCTAGTTTTTAAAACGTTTGTTGGTATATATCTTAATGAAAATGCACACCAAATTGCTTAGATGGATAAGGAAACCCGACTTAGCCATGCCGGATTAACTTGGTTTGTGTGCAAAGGGAAATTCCAGCATAACTTAATTAATTACCAAACCTACTTGATCGAATTAAGAGTTAATGATTAAAAATTAATTTTTTAATCGCGGTTACGATTAACTGTTTAGTCAGATTAAAATTAATCATGATTAACTCTAATCAGATTGAATTTAATCGAATTAACTAACTGATTAAAACATCAATCGATTAATGCCAACTTTGATTTCACGTAGATATCACTATACCAAGTGAACTCTCCCACAAATACTTCCAGAGATATGTATGTAATATGAAAATTCCAATTTGTATGGGAGGGGCCTTACTTTCAGTCTAAGACCATCCTTCCGAAATCCGTAGTAAGTGTGCTAAATTTCGTTCTGATCGGAAAACCGGTTAAGGAAGTAGCCTGTTTTTCAATCCAGCTCATAAACCATCTTTGAGCAAAATTTCATTTTCAAACAGGTGGCAATTCTTCCAAAAAATGTAGCCTATTTTCCACTGTCAGAGTCATAAGCTATCTGTGTGCAAATTTCATGCAAATCAGTTCAGTCATTTACGCGTATTAATTTAATTATACTTTCCTAATACGTGATAACTCT
>NW_016164028.1:20144-23357 GCF_001687245.7 Rhagoletis zephyria | reverse complement strand
TATTTATTGGGCACGTTTTTTGTATTTGCATTTAATTTGAGCGCAATTTCTGATGAAAAGAAACAAATCAAGGAAAAGAAATAACAAATATTAGGAATTAGTAATTAAGTTAAATAATTTCAATTTTTCAGAAACAAAATCGAAAGGCGATATATAAAAAATGCACGCAAAGAAGAAATGTCTGGCAACACCAGCAAAGTTTTGAGACGATTTTGCGACGACTGCTACAAAGGGGTGCTCACAGTTTGATGCTAAAGATATCTCAAAATGTAGACGTCTACATTTTCAGACACAATTTGGAACGAACTGTGAACACCCCATCTGTTATAAGTCTTTCATAGGAGTACACCTGCATGAAATTGTCACCAGTGTCATTGTCAGCTTAGAGTAAAAAAAATGTGATTAGTATTGCCATAATGCAACCCTGCTGCGAGGTTGCAAAATGTAGACGCGTAAAAAACATACCTTTGAGTGTGACAAAATGTAGACGGCGTCGTTTTCCAATTTTGTATGGGAAACAACAACACCACAGATTTTACGGTTAGAAAACGTCTTAAAATGTAGACGTCTACATTTTCAGACACTATTTGGAACGAACTGTGAACACCCCAAGACTTTAGGCTTCGTATACATGGAAGTCGTTCATGACTATTTAATGTAATGGCAATTTAGGCGTTGATGGCCTCTGCATGTCTTTGCCATGCAGTGTTTATGGATGACATTCAAGCGACAATGTCCTGCAATGAACTTTTTATAATTGACCGCAGCAAGACATTTGAGGTATTCACAACGGTGGCGTAAGTGTCGTATTGTTGTATGTCGTAAACTTTAAACGCCTCAAAATATATCAAGGGGGTTCGCAAAGTACCATCAAAGTTATATTATGCATTTTCGCAGTGTTAAAAAAATAGTTGGTTGTGGTTTCAAGTTCTCCAAACATTTATTTAAGCTTTTAAAGTTTACGACATACAACAATACGACACTTACGACACCGTTGTGAATCCCTCAATTGTCGCTTGAATGTCATCAATGATACTGCATAGCAAAGTCATGCAGAGGCCATCAACGCCTAAATTGCCATTTGCATGAAAAAGTCATGAACGACTTCCATGTAAACGAAGCCCAAAATCATTGAAGACTTGATATGGCCGTACGGGACACTTAAGTGACTAATTTTAATTTAAAAATTCAAATTCGCTCAATGCTTTCAATAATCAATAAAAAGCCTACTGAGATTTTAAAATATTAAAGTCAGCGTTATTAACACATACATGCGCAAATATGAATCAAAATCTTAGCACGCCTGTGGAATGTGCCACGCCCTGTTTTATAAACTCGTTTATATATGCCATACTATAAGCGCCTACCATAGACATGCCTGCATACCAAATTTCAAGTTCTTGAGACTTATGGTTCCGAAGTTATAGCTGATAAAAAATTCCACGCCTATGGGATATGTCACGCCACTTTTACAAACTCATTTATATATGCCATACTATAAGCACGTACCATAGACATGCCTGCATACCAAATTTCTAGTTCGTGTGACTTATGGTCCCGAAGTTATAGCTGATAAAAAATTCCACGCCTATGGGATGTGCCACGCCCCCTTTTACAAACTCATTTATATATACCCTCCTATAAGCAGCTACCATTGATATGTTTGCATACAAAATTTCAAGTTCGTATTACTTGAGGTGCCGAAGTTATAGCTGATAAAAAATTCCACGCCTATGGGATGTGTCACGCCCCCTTCTACAAACTCATTTATATATACCCTCGTATAAGCACCTACCATTTATATGTCTGTATACCAAATTTCAAGGTCATGTGACTTATGGTTCCGAAGTTATGGCTGATTAAAAATTTCACGCCTATGGGAGGTGCCCCCTTGTAGGATCCCAATTTTTTCACCCTATTATAGGCCCAGGAGTCATGGCAATACTCTGTCAAAATTTTTTTCGCTTCTGTCCTTCCCTTTAGTCTGCAACGTGGCACATCCATACCCTGTAGGGAAAACACGAACTAGTGAACCAGATTTCTACTTCAGTACTAGTTCTTTTTCTCCAAAAACGAACTAGCCGATAGTAACTAGTTCCGCACCAGTCCAAAAGCAGTGAAATGTGGTACTTTCGCTAAACTATTTTATTTTAAATTTTATAAGCAGGGAAGGTAATCATTATGAGTAAAATAATTTAAATCAGCATTTAATCATTATTTTATGAATTATTATTGATTTTAATTTTCTCGCTTAAACGGAAATAATTATTATTTGATTTTTATTTTTGGGATTACAAATGATGACTATTTTATGATTTTATTTTTTCGCGGNAAGGGGGTTCGCAAAGTACCATCAAAGTTATATTATGCATTTTCGCAGTGTTAAAAAAATAGTTGGTTGTGGTTTCAAGTTCTCCAAACATTTATTTAAGCTTTTAAAGTTTACGACATACAACAATACGACACTTACGACACCGTTGTGAATCCCTCAATTGTCGCTTGAATGTCATCAATGATACTGCATAGCAAAGTCATGCAGAGGCCATCAACGCCTAAATTGCCATTTGCATGAAAAAGTCATGAACGACTTCCATGTAAACGAAGCCCAAAATCATTGAAGACTTGATATGGCCGTACGGGACACTTAAGTGACTAATTTTAATTTAAAAATTCAAATTCGCTCAATGCTTTCAATAATCAATAAAAAGCCTACTGAGATTTTAAAATATTAAAGTCAGCGTTATTAACACATACATGCGCAAATATGAATCAAAATCTTAGCACGCCTGTGGAATGTGCCACGCCCTGTTTTATAAACTCGTTTATATATGCCATACTATAAGCGCCTACCATAGACATGCCTGCATACCAAATTTCAAGTTCTTGAGACTTATGGTTCCGAAGTTATAGCTGATAAAAAATTCCACGCCTATGGGATGTGCCACGCCCCCTTTTACAAACTCATTTATATATACCCTCCTATAAGCAGCTACCATTGATATGTTTGCATACAAAATTTCAAGTTCGTATTACTTGAGGTGCCGAAGTTATAGCTGATAAAAAATTCCACGCCTATGGGATGTGCCACGCCCCCTTTTACAAACTCATTTATATATACCCTCCTATAAGCAGCTACCATTGATATGTTTGCATACAAAATTTCAAGTTCGTATTACTTGAGGTGCCGAAGTTATAGCTGATAAAAAATTCCAC
>NW_016164028.1:16220-19711 GCF_001687245.7 Rhagoletis zephyria | reverse complement strand
AAAAAAAAGGTGTCAAAGTAATTACCAATTTCTCACTAAATTTATTTAAAAATGCAAGCTACCAGAGCTCCTTTTTTTTAAGAAAAGACAAATTTATCTTCNACGACACTTACGACACCGTTGTGAATCCCTCAATTGTCGCTTGAATGTCATCAATGATACTGCATAGCAAAGTCATGCAGAGGCCATCAACGCCTAAATTGCCATTTGCATGAAAAAGTCATGAACGACTTCCATGTAAACGAAGCCCAAAATCATTGAAGACTTGATATGGCCGTACGGGACACTTAAGTGACTAATTTTAATTTAAAAATTCAAATTCGCTCAATGCTTTCAATAATCAATAAAAAGCCTACTGAGATTTTAAAATATTAAAGTCAGCGTTATTAACACATACATGCGCAAATATGAATCAAAATCTTAGCACGCCTGTGGAATGTGCCACGCCCTGTTTTATAAACTCGTTTATATATGCCATACTATAAACGCCTACCATAGACATGCCTGCATACCAAATTTCAAGTTCNCCTATGGGATGTGTCACGCCCCCTTCTACAAACTCATTTATATATACCCTCGTATAAGCACCTACCATTTATATGTCTGTATACCAAATTTCAAGGTCATGTGACTTATGGTTCCGAAGTTATGGCTGATTAAAAATTTCACGCCTATGGGAGGTGCCCCCTTGTAGGATCCCAATTTTTTCACCCTATTATAGGCCCAGGAGTCATGGCAATACTCTGTCAAAATTTTTTTCGCTTCTGTCCTTCCCTTTAGTCTGCAACGTGGCACATCCATACCCTGTAGGGAAAACACGAACTAGTGAACCAGATTTCTACTTCAGTACTAGTTCTTTTTCTCCAAAAACGAACTAGCCGATAGTAACTAGTTCCGCACCAGTCCAAAAGCAGTGAAATGTGGTACTTTCGCTAAACTATTTTATTTTAAATTTTATAAGCAGGGAAGGTAATCATTATGAGTAAAATAATTTAAATCAGCATTTAATCATTATTTTATGAATTATTATTGATTTTAATTTTCTCGCTTAAACGGAAATAATTATTATTTGATTTTTATTTTTGGGATTACAAATGATGACTATTTTATGATTTTATTTTTTCGCGGAAAGATTATCATTAATTTTGAGTTTTATTTTTCCACTTAAAAATAATGATAATTTATAAAATTTAAAAGGCCATACAGACGCAACCTACTGAAATTTTGACCTGAAAAGTAAGGGTGCGGCTACCTCTCAAAAGGATACGTTTGTAATCACGCTGGTATAATTTTTAAGAATCATTATACTTAGTGATTCCATAAACAAAGGCCAAAATCCTGAAGGACAATTGAGAAAGGCAATGCAGTTGCAGAAAAAGAGGCATTTAAAAAAAAAGGTGTCAAAGTAATTACCAATTTCTCACTAAATTTATTTAAAAATGCAAGCTACCAGAGCTCCTTTTTTTTAAGAAAAGACAAATTTATCTTCCTTTTATGCAATCCAGCACAGCTACCTTAATACAGTCAGTCAATAAAGTTTAGGTACAACGATTTTTTTACAATGCGGGCTACTATTTTACAACGCTTTTATAAACTTGCAATGTTGTGGGTCCAGAAACTTTCAATGTTGTGGATCCAGAAACTTTCAATGTTGTGTGTCTGACACCAAAGCAAAGCTTTGAAAAGTTCCTATAAAAAAGCATAGTGCATAGGGCGACAGCTGTAGTGAATAGGGCGAGGTAGATGACATCTAGATGTCGCCCTATGTACTACGTTTGCTACAGCGGAAATAGACGACACGCCATTTCTTTAAATAAAATTAATTGGTGCTCGTTTGTATGTACATACATATGTAAATGCATGTGTGTGCACCTTTCTATTAATATCGTTGAATTATTTTAATATCTATTGCAAAATTTTATTCAGACAGGACTAAAAAGTAGAAAATAAATAATATAAAAAAAACTTTTTAATATACAACGCTTTTATAAATGGAAAACATGTGACCTTCTTGGAAGTGCCACGGCGGGTTCTAATATTTCCAACTCAAATTTAGTAACCTGGCCTTGATAAAATACTACTTCTCATTACTGTAGCAAATGCCTCAAGAAAGCTTTAGATTATAAGGACGAACCCGGCTCTCCCTTTTCCACTAAATGAATTTTTTTCTATCAGTACGGCACTTATAAAATAAACCTCCATAACAAATTTAAAATACTTCCAAAGATTTTCTATCCTTCCAGAGATATGTATTAAGAAATGTTTAGTATGTATGGGAGGCGACATGCCTCCTTTTTTAATAACTCACATTTTTTCCATGAGCAATTGAAACATTTTGTATACACAACTCCATACCAAGTTCCAGTATTCTTCCACAAACACTTCCAGGGATATGTGGCAAGAAAAAGTCAATTTGCACAGAAAGTGCCACGCCCCTTTTTCTTATAAGCCTAATCTTCTTTCATGAATTTAGAATTGATTTTACATACCCCAGTACCAAGTGCAGTACTCTACCATGAACACCTCTAGAGATATGTAGTATAAAAGTAAATTTGTACGGGAGGTACCATGCCCCCTTTTCGAATAACGCAAATTTTTCTCTATGAGTATGGAATTAATTTTGTATACACATCTCGGTGCCAAGCTCCCGTCCTCTGCAATAAACACTGCATGGGAGTTGCCACATCACCTTTTCCAATAACTCTCATTTTTCTCCATGAGTATGGTATTAGTTTCACATACATACATACATATGTATTTCCATACCAACTTTGAGTACTTTACCCCAAACATTTGAAGGGATATGCAATATGAAACTTTCAGTCAGTATGGGAGGTGCTACGCCTCTTTTCCAAAAACCTCGATTTTTCTCCGTGAATATGAACATGATTTCACACAGTGTTGGAATACTATTAATCTGATTAACGATTAAAATGTTAATTGCGTTTGACGATTAAAATTAATTAGTCGTTATCAACTGTACGATTAATGATAACATTTTTTGAATCGTTAATCGCTGGCTGCGATTACGTTTAATTAATTTAAAACATTAATAGTTAATCCAATTAAAAATAAAATCTGATTAATTTGTCTAGTTTGTCCGAGTTTGAAACCGAACACCAGTTATAATAATTATTTTGTGTTTTACGCTTATAAAAACAACATAATATAAAAAAATTATAATTATTGTTATTAGTAATACATAAACTGGGAACTTTTACAAACCTAGTATTTAAAACGTTTGTTGGTATATATCTTAATGAAAATGCACACCAAATTGCTTAGATGGATAAGGAAACCCGACTTAGCCATGCCGGATTAACTTGGTTTGTGTGCAAAGGGAAATTCCAGCATAACTTAATTAATTACCAAACCTACTTGATCGAATTAAGAGTTAATGATTAAAAATTAATTTTTTAATCGCGGTTACGATAAACTGTTTAGTCAGATTAAAATTAATCATGATTAACTCTAATCAGATTGAATTTAAT
>NW_016164028.1:8162-11148 GCF_001687245.7 Rhagoletis zephyria | reverse complement strand
ACGCGTCGTATACCTGGAACCATTTTAAGGTAAACTTAGAGGGATTGATATCTTTCGTATGCCTAGCGCGCAGACGAGATTTTATAATTTCATAGTTTTAAACGGCCTAAATACCTTAACTCGCTTAAAAAACAACGAGCTATAACGAAATGGGCACAGAAATAAAATCTAACATTATTCAATTATTTTTCTTATTTGCATAAAAGCGCGGGGTGAAACCCGCGGGTATAAGCTAGTGTGGTTTATAAATTTTTAATAAATGCGTTTAAACATTTGTGATGGTATTGTCCTTCCTTCAACCGATCGTATTTAATATAAAAGGGAAATGTGTCGACAAGCCTGATTAGAAATATAGATCTAAGGTGACGAATTTATAACAGGTTGGGAACTATAAAAAATGGATGCAGGTCGAACTAGATCTCATCTGTCGAATTAGGAACTGGTTTGGAACTAAAGAAAAGGGGATTCAGAACGAACTAGATCTCATCTGTCGAATTTGGAACTGGTTCGGAATTATAGAAAAAGGGATGCAAAACGAACTAGATCTTATCTGTCGAATTTAGAACTGGTTCGGAACTAGAGCCAAAGGGATGCAACGGGGGACAATCGACACTTCCTAGGACATCGCAATGTTAAAATAGCCAGTCGCTAGCATGCAAAAGAGAATTAAAGCGTACTAGTCACGGTTCCAAACGCACTAGAACCGAACCAGTTCCGCACTAGCTCGTTTCCCTACAGGGTACATACATACTTCCCCAAATATATAGTAGATGTGTTGAAAATGAACGCTCTACGTACGTACGTCACAAGACTTTGTTGGACAGAATTTAAAAGATGACAATTCTCCAGGTGAAAATATTGCAATATTTTACTGAAGTGCTGCTTCACACAAAAAAAATGTTTGATGCTGATATTGAGCAGTTAAAATAGATGCAGAATAAAACTCCCTGCTCTGTTCTGTGAAAATGTTAAACAGCTTTCGCTAAAAACGAAAAGTTTTGATTGAATTTTTTAACCACTAAAACCGGTTTAGCGCGAAACTTCACTATTGGAAAACAACAGTCGAAGTATATTTACGAGTATGTTGAAATTGTTTACTAGAAAATAACGGGACTTTCCGTTGTTTGTCAGCTTTTTCTTTTTGTGAATTAAACAAACCCCGTCAGCAACCCTGGCTATCTCCGCAAAGGTATTGTCAGACGAAAATATGCGAAAATTAATTAACTTCGTAGCAAAATAATCATTTGTATGCATTTTTATGCTTTTTCGCCAAAATATGCATTTTGTGACATAATATGCATTTGGATATGCGATATGCATTTGCATATTTTTGTCTTCCCTAGTTATGAGGCATCGTTTACCCTGTGGGAAAAATATTTAACTGGTGCGCTTCTAGTACATTTAGACCTAGTTCGCGACAAATCTCTTTTGAATGCAAACAACTGGCGAATTTAACATGGCGATGTCCCAGGTAGTGTCAATTTCCCCCCGCTGCATCCCTTTTTCGATAGTTCCGAACTAGAAGTAAATTTTATAGATCCCAACCAGTTCTAAAATCAACAGACGAAACAAAAAAGTATCACGATTTTTCAATATTTTTGGTTACCTAATTCAAATTTCTCACTATTTATAATAAAGAAAAAAACTGACCAAACACTGACCAAATTTTAAATTCACTTTTTTTAAAAAGGGCCAAGTGGACGATTTTAAATTTAAATATAATCTGTTTTCGAAGCTTACCAGAAACACATGCCGGAAGAAAACTGGATGTATAACAACCTTAGGGTTAAACGTAATCGGGGCACACCGTGAAAAATTATATTCAACAATTTCTATTGAACTTAAGGCCGTTTTTAACGAAAAACTATTGTGAAAAAGCAATAACAATTTTGAAACAATTATAGAAGTGATAGCGATTTCGGAAATCACCACATTTCCTCATCAGAATTCTTTCAGTGGGATTCGAACTACAATCAAGCGCAGCTATTCCAGTGCTATTTAAACTTGATCATGTGCATTGTGCAAGAATACAAGTGAGATATCTTAGGGTTGACAGGTAGTTGACAGGGTAGATATTCAATATGGCGACGACAGTGTGCACAATATGGCAGCTAATATTGCAAGCAACACCGAAGGGCCCGAAATTGCAAAACTATGACTCGAATGAAGTAATTCGCGAAAAACGAACGGAAAATTCCAGGGTTGCGAGGTGCTGTTTGGTAACCACAGTTTTGTGCAGCTCCGAAAAAGATGAAACAGGGTTCTGTGTACGCTGCATTTACAGGAAAGTGTTACTGTGCTGCATAATTTTTTAATTATAATTTTTATTCCAAATATACATATTACATTTTTAATCGAGTTTTGAAAGAACAAGAAATATGAATAAAAATAATTTTATATTAAACTTTTTTAATAAAATTCTCTTCTTCTTCTTAATTGGCGCTGTAACCGCCTAAGCGATTTTGGCCGAGTCCAAAACAGCACGCCAGTCATTTCTCTTCTGTGCTAACTGACGCCAATTGAAAATGCCAAGTGAAGCCAAGTCCTTCTCCACCTGGTCTTTCCAACGCAGAGGAGGCCTTCCTCTTCCTCTGTTCCCAGCATCGCGGCCCGCGTTGAATATTTTCAGAGCAGGAGCGTTTCTGTCCATCCGAACGACATGGCCAAGCCAGCGGAGCCGCTGAATTTTAATTCGCTGCACTATGTCTATATCGTTGTAAAGCTCATACAGCTCATCGTTAAATCGTCTGCGATATTCGCCATCACCAACGCGTAAAGGTCCGTAAATCTTTCGCAGAATCTTTCTCTCGAAAACTCCAAGAGCCGCCTCATCAGATGCTTTCATTGTCCATGCTTCCGCGCCATACACCAGCACAGGCATGATGAGTGACTTATAGAGTGTGATCTTTGTACGACGAGAGAGGACTTTACTTCTCAATTGCCTACTCAGCCCAAAGTCAAGAATGATAGAATTCTCTCAATCGTG
>NW_016164028.1:0-1421 GCF_001687245.7 Rhagoletis zephyria | reverse complement strand
TAGATGTAATTCGAAAAATTTAAATGAACTAGTAATAACCCCCCAAAATACGGGTGAATGCATTGCATGCAGAAATACTTGCCGATATTAAGTGTTTAAACTTAAATAAAAAATAAAACGTGATGTTCATGAATATACTTCAGTATTTAGCTCAAGATTTATTTAAAGAACTTCATGAAAGGCCAGAATTAATCTTGTATTGCTAGATACCTGATAACCCAAGATAATTTTTAAGTTATTAAAGGGCCGTTCTCTACTTATAGCTTCGTACAGCGGCCGTGAGAAAACAGTAATTTTTAAGGTATAGTCTAACCTTTCACAATATCCGTCCAAGGGCTTTATTAGTCGTAGTCTGAAACGCAATAATCATTTAAAATATGCTCCTTTTCATGTTGAAAGGCACTTAGTATCACGCTTTTAAACTTAAGCTCTCTTAACACATTCAGTACAAAAATTCAACCGCTGATTCTTAAAATATTAAAATACATACTTAAGTATGTATACCGGCTAATTTGGATTGTTCATTTCAAACATCACATGAACAAAATTTTAAAGTTTTGAGTTTTACCGTCATCCCGGGTCCTTTAAAAAAGAAAGTGATCTCAGCTATTTTTATTTTTTGCTTTCGCGAAATATATTTCAAAACTTTGAATAATACGAATCCGTACACAATTCCACGGAAAATTGGTTAATATTTTTCAATAGAATACACTGCTCACTATCGACTTTTCTGCCAAACACGGGCAACTGCAACTGCATCTTGCACTTTAATTTGCCGAATAACTTAATTCTTTAACTGCTTCAGATCGCCGTAACTAAGTCGTATGACTGAGCAATTATATATAAATAGATACGTTGAGAGTGAGACAAGAAAAGGTTTAAACGCTTATATTTTAGCACCTACTTCACCGATTTGAAATGTGACAATTTTTGGATAACCTATGGAGCTTGCACTTTAATCTGATATACAACTCAATTCTGTAGCTACTCCAGATCGCCCTAACTAAGTCGTATAACTAAGCAATTATATATAGACTAGTAATAACCCCCCCGAGATTCGGGTGAATGCATTAAAGAAATACTTGCAGATACTAAGTATTTAAACTTAAGTAAAAAATAAAACGTAATGTTCATTAATATACCTCAGTATTTAGCACAAAATTTATTTAAAGAACTTCGCGAAAGACAACAATTAATCTTGTATTGCTAGAGACCTGATAACCCAAGATAATTTTTAAGTTGTTAAAGGGCCTTACTCTACCCATAGCTTCGTACAATGGCCCGTGAGAAAACAGTAATTTTTAAAGTATTGTCCAAGTGCCAATCTATTATTATTATTATGAGTCAATATGTCGTAGATTTATATTTTGCGACTCCAAGTCAACTTTTATATCAGGATACTTCAATTTTTCCAGGTCCAG
>NW_016164027.1:28020-33661 GCF_001687245.7 Rhagoletis zephyria | reverse complement strand
ACTGGTCTTGCATTAATTAGTTCACTCGACCCAGATAGCACTGTATATTGATTTGTTCGTGTGTTTTAAAAATTTTTGGTTTTTGTCGCACGGTGTAACAGTTATTCACATTTCTAGTAAATTTAAAAATGTAATCGCGCTCTTCTACTTTAAATCCCGCTAGTAGCCATTTTTCAATTCGTTTTATAAAACCTCTTCAAATACTCAAACACTCAAAACTACGCAGACAAAATAAGTTCATTGGCCTCAGTATCCTGCAATGGCGAATAAATATGAACTCATCTGTTAATGAATGTCTATGAATCATATCTGTGTGTGCAACGAGTATAATGAAATAATTAACTCAGCGCTTTTGCATTATGTTTTATTCCCATTTTTTGTCAAATACTCAACAACATGTGTGCTAAGTAAGTGGCTTTGGAAAAAAAAAAAAGAAAAACACAAAACAAAATCATCCATATTTTTTGGCATTGCAAACAGCAGAGGCTGCGCGACAACAATGGCGAAATCCAAACATGACAAACAGGAAATGAAGCTACAACGGAAATGCCGAACAAACAAAAACCAACGAAATATTTTATGAATTTGTAGTGAATATGATGGCGAGCGATTGTGGTTGACAAGGCAACAGCCGGGGAGGCGGAGGCGGAGGCGGAGGCGGATGACGGCTGATGTTGGGAAAAACTTTTACAAAAATATGTACATACATATGTGCGTGTACGTGAGTGCAAATGCATTCATAAAAATACACATACACAAATACATGAATAAATGAATGTATGACAAAAAAAAACAAAGAAGAAATTCTACCTTAGCTAATGGTATTATCCTTGGAGCATTGCAATTTTATTTACAAATAAATATGCTTGCATAAGTATGTATGTATGTATGTGTGCGTGTGCATTGTGGGCGGAACCAGTCAGAAAAACAAAGCTCATATGTATGTATGTATGCATGCACATACGCGAAAAATACTAATACACACACACTCGTCCATACAATAATATAGACAACAACAAAATCCTTATAAAATTTGTTTGTTTTGCGAAGTTTTAAATTTTGTCTGATGCTTTGGTTTAATATTTTTTTTTTAAGTTTTTATTTTTTTTTGTTTTGCAAATGTTAAACGCTCAGAAACACTGCAATGGAAAATCGGGAAATTAAAAAAGTTTTTATTTTTAGTACGCAGCGCATATGCGAATATGTATGAAAAAAATGTTTGCGTATTTGAAACGCAGTATTTGTTATTCCTTAATAAAAAAAATACTATACAATCCTCTAAAAAAAAAAAAAAATTCACATTGACAACGATTTTGAAATGCTGCATTGCATACATATTTGCATTTGACAAAAGTATTTCCGCGAGGGAATATTCATTTATTTGTGAATGACAGAAATTTTAATTTTTATTTTTCATTTGAGGTAAAGAAAAGTGTGAAACTCCTTTTACATATTTCATATCACTTATTTGCAGATCGCACACTCAGCAGGACATACATATGTATGTATGTATGTAGGTACACCTACTTATAAGGCCACAGTGCGCACTGGATTATAGGTTCATGAGCTTATCGATTTTTCAATAGAATCGAAAATATTACATTTAAGACTCTCTAGCCGAATTTTGTTGCCACCGATGCACACTAGGTCAAATAGCCCATTTTTCTGTGCAAAAGTAAAAATTGGGAAGGGCCATGATAAACTAGCTTTTGAGAGCACTCAGTCAAAATCGACGCGTTTTTTGCCATTTGCAACTTGCAATTTATCGCACTAAAATTTTGTCGGCTATAAAACTGCACACATACAATTTTTCTAAAAATTTTATGAAAAATTTAATTTTCTTTTGCATTTTTTTAATTTGGCGAAATTCTATACTTTCTTTTCAACTAGCTTTTATTAAGTAACATTTATTTACAGCAACAGGAGAATCGATTTTCTTTAAAATTGCTACTTTTTCTGCACTTTGCAAATAAAAATTCAAAACTCGGGCTCGGGCTCTTTTGAATATTTTATAGCTTTTATTCAAAAAAAATATCAGATCGGTTGAAAAATTAAGGCTCTGGACTATCTTGAACAGTAAATTCTAGTTTGGAAGCACCACTGTGGAGCGGTTCCACCTTACTTATTGATCACGGCAAGCAATAATTACACTGATGCACAAATGCACAAAAATGACCTTAATAAAAGTGAAATGAATTTGAAAGGGTTATTAAAATAATTCAGTCACCCTCAGTTTTTTTGCAACAGCATTTAAGTAAAATTTAATGAAATACGATTGAAAGCTGTATTTAATGAAGAAAAATAAATAATCTTTTAATTTTATTTAAGATTTTCGGGAATATGTAGCACATAGTGTCCAACAGTAGTCAGCTAACATATTTGGACTCCATTTGCCCTGGTACCATTTTTCTATGTTAGATATATCCTGATGGAACCGCTCGCCGTGTTCGTCGTTAACGACACCCAAATTTTGAGGAAAAAATGTAAATGTAACTGTAAGAAGTTTATCTTGAGCGACAAATTACATCCCATATTCTTGTAGGCTGTTAAAAGGTTGCTGACAAACTCTTCATAGTTTTCGGCTTTGTGGTTATGGGAATACACTGTACATCCCAGTGTTAAGGCTCACACGCACTCACACTGCACATACTGGAACATTCAAATGTGCATACATACATCTTTTGAAAAGCATTCACATATGTGAATATAGACGATAAACAATGCCAAAATTTTAATTCATTAACTCATTAAAATACCCGTAAGCAAAAGCTAAAAAAAATTAAAACAGCTCAACCAGACGGGCGTATGTGCAAACTGGTACATGAAAACACTTACATGCATTTGTACATACTTGGGAGTTGCTATTCACACGTACATACCTATGTCAATTTTCACCAGAAACAAAAGAAATAATTAGCGAATTCCAAACAAATTTGCCAACTGCTTTTCAAGTAACTGCATATTTAGGAATTTTAAATTTCGTATGTATGTATGTATATTTAGTCAATTGAATACAAATGTTAAAGATGTTCTTAAGGAGCTAATTTGTTAGATTAAAAAAAAGGTGCTGCCGTCTAAAGTGCTGAAGTCGGAGCAATATTTTCGGCTAAGAAACTGGACACAACACGATCACCAGGAAAAGGTTATTCGACTAGCTAGATGGCCGATAAACTGACCAGACAAAATGCCATTAAAGTTGATTCGCCGAAGGATGTGAAAGTGATGGTTCTAGCGTTGGTAAAAACCCCCAAAAAAAAGACAAAATTTTTCGTTAAAAAAATTCTTTCATATTGTGAAGAATAACGAAATAAATTTATTTCAGCATCTCCATTAAGTTTATGCTACGTTAGTACGGTTCACTCAAAAAGATGGAAAATATAGAAAAGGATGCGGGAAAAAATTAAAAAAAAAATTGGTGGGTAGGTCGCATTTGAGGTTGATGGTTTGTGTTATAAAATCCTCCTTGCGCTCAACAAAGCCCTGCAATCGGCTAGTCTCTATTCCAAAAAGCGGCTGAGGTTCGAGAAAGGAGTGAGACCACACCCCAGGTGTTCATAACATGGTTGGTTAGGTTAGGTGAGCTGTTCAGCCATTGCGTGACTTCGCAAAGATCATTAAAGTCCATAGCGTTACCAGATAAACTACAACCACTTTAGATAGCTTACCAGTGCGTACCAGGACCAATGTTGAAGAACATCGCAGTCCTCTTAGCAAATTGGAACACCTTGTTATTTATACCCTACCTTGGCGACGGCTTCCAGATTAGGTAGGTAGATTATCCGCAATCTGCTAAGGACAGGGCACTCGCAGAGGATAGGTTCTTCTTAAAATTTTCTTTGACCATCATCATTGGAGCTAGTTTAAAGACATTCGATGCCAGCAGGCAATGTCCCGTTAGAATATCAACCAGTATTGCTTAGCGTCCTCCCTCTTGAGGGAATGGAGAAACTTCTTGCGATTCATGTAATATGCTCTGCACATAATCCTGGATACCTTGCGGCCTTGCCTATTATTCCACGCCTTTTCGATCATGGACAGGTCGAGTTCCTCGTTAATCACTTATAGGAGAATCGGCACCTCCTCTATCAGCATGGTTTCCGATAAAGCGCCCTCTTTAGCAAGATGACTTGCACTCCGCAACACTTCGAGAAGAAGTGCTGTGTAATAGTAGCGCCTTTATCGCAGCCTGACTGTCGATATAGAGATTTCCTGCTCCGTCGGTCGCCCTTCTTATAGCCTCCGCCTGGAAAAATCAGCCATAGTTTGGCAGCTATAGGATTTGTTGAGACTGAGCTCCGCGCATACAACTGCCACCCCTATGACCTTCTCCATCTTCGATCCGTCAGTATAGAGGCATCCACCGAGCCAGCACTCTTCTTGTCCTCACGCCAGCCTTCGACCCCTTCGACCCCTTCGAAGTTCGTTCCAAAGTGCATATCCCGAATCACATAGTCAATCCGTCCGAATAAAGTTGACGCTATGCTACTGTGAGCGCAAGACCTGCACACAAACTGACACGTAGCATAAAGCCTGGCGGCAGTTTTTAACGCTATATTCGTTCATATCATAAGCTCAAGAAATCTGGATATCTAGCTTCACCGATTTCCGATTTCAAAAAAATTCAAAACGATACTTAAGGAGGCTAAGCACAATGAGTATACCAAATTTCGTCGAGATCGGTCAAGTAATTTTTGAGATACGCATCAAAGTTTAAGAAGTTAAGAGAAATATTGTTTTTTTTATTTTACCCGATAAAAAATTCCAACAAGGCAAGTCCGAAAATGCATTATTTTTTACCATTTTAAAAGCCTATATATCCTCTTCTCAGAACATATTCGATCTTTGAAATCGAATCAAAAACTTATAAATCTACAAAATCGTATTTTCTGACCTAAATCGGCAGGTCGACCTCTAAATGACCTTTAAAGTTTTTGTATAAAAATAGTCAATAATATTTCTCATAAAAACGAATACAAATAGAGGGTTTGCTCTTGAAATGTCCGGAAAAAAAAACATTTTGCGATGGCCACCCTAACCTACATACATAGCTTACATTCTCGATATGCCCTCTAAGCACTTGTTCAATAAGCCAACAACACCACCTCAAGCTGAGTGTTGGACATTTGCGCCTCCATCTTCTTGCACCTGCCAATTCGTTGTTTTGAGCTAACTTTAGGTAATTTGTGGCCAAAACATTCTGCGGCTGAAAAAGACCTGATACAAGATACACAACTGGCGAGCACATTAACATACATACATATGTACTTAAGTATGTACACATACAGAATTGTGTTTGTATAATTGTATGCGTGTGTTAGGTGCAACATTCAGGAACATGTTGAACAGCAGAACTACATGGCCAGGCGTCGGTGACATGGCCGAAAACAAGCCAACCAATGCAACAACATAAACGTAAACTGTAACAATTACAAAAACGACTGCAACAACAACAGCTATATGTAGCTGTACCGTATCATTAGCAACAAAGTGTTTCATTATCACCACCAACAACAATGGCTAATGGCAGTTGACAATAATGACAACAAAGTGACTGCAATTGTAAAACAGTGTCCAAAAACACTTTAGGGCGTCGAAGCTGAATTTGGTCATTGATGTTGCGGCCAGTGTCTGTAGGCATAGC
>NW_016164027.1:23965-27851 GCF_001687245.7 Rhagoletis zephyria | reverse complement strand
CGAAAATGCATTATTTTTTACCATTTTAAAAGCCTATATATCCTCTTCTCAGAACATATTCGATCTTTGAAATCGAATCAAAAACTTATAAATCTACAAAATCGTATTTTCTGACCTAAATCGGCAGGTCGACCTCTAAATGACCTTTAAAGTTTTTGTATAAAAATAGTCAATAATATTTCTCATAAAAACGAATACAAATAGAGGGTTTGCTCTTGAAATGTCCGGAAAAAAAAACATTTTGCGATGGCCACCCTAACCTACATACATAGCTTACATTCTCGATATGCCCTCTAAGCACTTGTTCAATAAGCCAACAACACCACCTCAAGCTGAGTGTTGGACATTTGCGCCTCCATCTTCTTGCACCTGCCAATTCGTTGTTTTGAGCTAACTTTAGGTAATTTGTGGCCAAAACATTCTGCGGCTGAAAAAGACCTGATACAAGATACACAACTGGCGAGCACATTAACATACATACATATGTACTTAAGTATGTACACATACAGAATTGTGTTTGTATAATTGTATGCGTGTGTTAGGTGCAACATTCAGGAACATGTTGAACAGCAGAACTACATGGCCAGGCGTCGGTGACATGGCCGAAAACAAGCCAACCAATGCAACAACATAAACGTAAACTGTAACAATTACAAAAACGACTGCAACAACAACAGCTATATGTAGCTGTACCGTATCATTAGCAACAAAGTGTTTCATTATCACCACCAACAACAATGGCTAATGGCAGTTGACAATAATGACAACAAAGTGACTGCAATTGTAAAACAGTGTCCAAAAACACTTTAGGGCGTCGAAGCTGAATTTGGTCATTGATGTTGCGGCCAGTGTCTGTAGGCATAGCTAAGCTAAGCTTTAGTTGTACATACATACACATGTATGTAGTCGGAACAGATGTAGAAGTCGAAAATCAATTTGACATTACCATCACATGAAATACAAACGCGCATACATATGTATATTCAACTGCACAACTTTGGACACTACCTGCTTATAAATATGTATGTATGTACATATGTATATTATGTACGCCCAGAAATACATACATAAAAATGCATCACCTACTTCGATCGCCTAGCATTGGCTTGCAATTGCAACAGTGGGTGGGTTAGTTTTGGCCAAATTGGTTAGCCATTGTAGGCACAGTTTTGTGCAGCTAGGACGGACACAACGACTGACATTGCATACAACTACACAACATAACGGTAATGCACTTTGTGCATTTGTGTTAACAAGTTGTAGCTCATTATGTGTAAACACGAACAACTCTCGATACGCACACCTAAGCCTACATACATACATACATATGTACATACATCTATACATACTAGTGCTGCGAACACATCGATGTTTGATGACTATCGATTTTTCGATGTTTTTGCTAATAAAACATCGATAGTATCGATACTATGGGAGTTTCTTGGGAATTATAACTTTTGTTTAAAACTGAAATCCTGATCAATTAACGAACATTATAAATAAAAATAAAAAAATATGTATTACTTCAATGTTATTAATTAATTAATTTAAAATGGAAATGTATTAATTAGGCAATAATATATGTATATAGTATTCATTTAACTTAAATTTTTAGGGTTGATATTGGAATTCATTCATTAGTTAAATGAAAAATAAAAAGTATTATAAAAATATTCATAAGGCAACAACACAATTTATTTTGTGTTATAATTAATGTTTAATTTAATAAATAAATTGTTTTTTTTATTCTTGATTCTCCCTGTTATAGATCATCGTTTTTATGAGTAGGTAATAAATTTCTTAAACACTTGCCTTTACGTTTTTACACTAAAAATTCAGCTTAAATTTAAAAGATTATGTAATTATTACACTAAAATTTTTGCATTTCATTCTTGCTAATGATGGCAGATCTTCTAAAAACATCCTGTTCGGAAAATGTCTCTAAAGGACTAAGAAGCCGATGTTAACTGCGTTGAGTCAATACAAGTGAAGAGGAACGTATCTTAACAAAGTCAGTTACAAAAGAGGTTTTCAAGTAAATATTTTGCTATTTTAAAAATTTTATCGCATGCAATCTTTTTCATTCTGAATGTTTTGCACAAAACATTGCATATAATCAGGCTGTACAATGTTTTATACCTCTTTCCTTAATGAACTTAACGAACAGATGTCGCCCAGCGTACTTTAGCGAAATTTTGAAAAACTCTACAGCACAGGCACAACCTACGCTATGGCGCCCTCTACTTATAAGTTTTGTCAATTACATAAGCACAAGCAACGCGTTGAGAAACGGCAAAGCATTTGACTAACGCGACGTACATTCATACATGGATTGTCAGCTCGGTGGTAACAGATTCATGATTTCAACTGTAAATTAGTTTTTAGATGGTTTTTTAAAACACCTTGTAAAAATACAGTTATTCGAATTATCAGATGTGAACGAAATAAATGAAAAATATACCTATCGGCTTTTTTGGAAGTAAATTTTTTAAGATAGAAAAGGGTGATAGAGTTGCATTCCAGTAATACGGTTTAAAACCTCAATTTTCCGAAAATCCCTCCGTTGCTGTAGGTTTTTTTGTTGAAAAAAAAAACACTTTTTTCTTGAGAACTGTAGATAAAAAAAAAATCTGGTCAAGCTGTGTTGGCTATATAT
Source organism: Rhagoletis zephyria (assembly GCF_001687245.7). Classification (NCBI taxonomy): domain Eukaryota; kingdom Metazoa; phylum Arthropoda; class Insecta; order Diptera; family Tephritidae; genus Rhagoletis; species Rhagoletis zephyria. The sequence goes on along the minus strand of NW_016164027.1, from coordinate 25,195 downwards.
AAATGATTACTGGTAGCTCAATTTTCGAATATTTTTAAATTTTTTAATTTTTGCCTAAAAAGAGGTACAGAACAGTTTCTTCTTTACTTAAATATAAAATTTTAATAATGATGTCATTCAAATTAAATTATAAGCGACAGCTCATGGCAAGCAATAGTTATCTAGATATGAGTGCTGACATTGTGTGAAGATGTAGGGTAATGAGGAGCAGTGTCGGGCTCGAAATTGAACTCTTGGCCAGTAGTAGTATTACAGAAGATTCTATGTATAGCTCGACCTTTTCCTATGCTCATGCCATGACCACTGAGCTTCCAGCGCGAAAATTTTGTTTGAACAATGAAGTACTTTTCAGAGCCTGAAGTAGGATTGTCATAACTATTGGATATTTCATCCGGATATACAGGGGAATGCGGTCCGGTCTCAGGAAACTGTACACACCTACAAGGGAAAAAGGTTATTTTTCTGTTTGGAAAAAGACCTAGTCAAAATGTTAAAATATTCTGTTCGGGTTTTCTATCGATGTCGGAAAGAACAGTAAATACATATGTATATATAGCTTCAAAAAATAATGTTAACTTAAATATTCTACACTAAACACACAGGGCATGTAAAAATTATGCATGTCTCTGAGATCACAAGCATTTACTTTTAAAGGTACATTAGCGACCGTCAGCAATAAAAATAACTAATTACGTTAACTATCATAAACTTATGTTTGTAAAGTAGAAAATAAGAAACAGTTTTCTTTTTTCATAAACCTACTTACTGAAGTGCGAACTGAAGTGTTCATCGAGGTCAAACCATTCCGACTTATCAATGCACTCTATGCACAAAAAAGTCTACGTATACAGATGTAAAGGTATATACAGTGACTCAAACAAGTGACCATGTGTTAATTTTTTTTTTTAATAATCGTAATGTTTTTCGAGCGAAATTTTTTTTGTTATTTTTCTATCAAAATATCGTGCAAGGTTTTACTCAAAAACATATAAATCACAGTTTTAATCTTTATGCAAAATTTGGGAAAATTAAACAAATTTTTATCCAAATTTCAACTTTTTAATCTGAATCTTTAGAGCATTTTTGGGTATGCAGTTTTATAACCTATACAATTTTATTTCAATGAAGTGCAAGTTTCAACCGCCTGAAAAATCGGGTTGATTTTTAAGATATATATATTTTATTTTTTTATACTACTTTTTGGTTTTTTTTTTTTTTTTTTTTTTTTTT
>NW_016164027.1:0-23947 GCF_001687245.7 Rhagoletis zephyria | reverse complement strand
TTTTTTTTTTTTTTTTTTTTTTTTTAATTGCAAGTGAAGTTATTGCTAACGGTCTCCCGCGGTCCACGGTACTTTGGCAAAACCTCTTATCTCAGAAATCAATATCTACTACCTCGTATCTCATAAAAGTACCGCCGATGTGTAAATACTAAAAAACTATTGAAAAACTATAGCATAATGCTGACTTATATAAATTAATTTTTTATATGAAAAACTGATATTAAATGGTTCTATGAATAATTCAAAAATTAATATGAATGAATACCCCACTAAACTTCTTTAACGGAATCTGAAGGTGACGACAGATCTTCTTTTTTTTTAAATTTAAAATGCAGATTCAACTGGTTCTACAGTGTATGGTGTTTGTATGTACATATGTATGCATGTATGTGTGTATATGTATTTAAAAACACATAAGAGCCATACCTTTGGTTGGCACAATAATAAAGCGAGTCAAATTAAGATAAAAGTGCTGTATTGCATCGGCTGATAAGGCAACAAGTTGTAAAACTATGAGTTCAAAAACAACAACACAACAACACTGCTGCGATATCAAGTATGATGTAGAAATACGCAAGACATCTTAATAAAAAATTCCAGTTGATTTCAAGTCGTTGTCGTCGGTTGAGTGTGAACGGAAAGAATTTTTTTCGGAAGCGAGGCGAATTTCTGTGATTTTTGCAATTATTATTCTTTTAAAAGGAAAAATAATACATAGACTACTACCTTAATTTCTGTAATTATTTCGTCAAATCAGTTGCACTTACTTATTTGACGTACACATGTAGGCAGAGTTCGGATTTTTGTGGGCCCTTACTTATTAATTCTGGTACCATATGCATTAGGGTGGTCAAAATATACACAGGGAAATTAACTTTTCAGAATATTCTCGCCATCACTCGCCAGAATTATAGAAAAAGGAAAATAGGAAGACACATTTTTTGTTTTATTTTGAAATCGTTTAATATATAACGATGCCGCTGGGGTTTTTCTTTATATCTATGTACATATTTTATATGTAGAAAATATATCGAGCCCTAACCGCGAAAACAACGTAAGCGGGATTTTTTCAAAATTTTCATTTTGATGTCGAAATGTATCTATCTGCATCTATTCTAGGAATATTTTTGCATCAAAAAGAAAGTTTTGAAAAAAAATGTCGCCTACGCTATTTTGGCGGTTAGGACTCGATAATTTTTCGTAGATTTGCTTTGAAATCGTTAAAAGTAAATACGATTTTATCGAAAAAAAATAATTTCTTTAGAATTCTTCCAAAAAGAATTATTATGCAAATTTAATTTTAAAATTTTAAATTTTTTTTCAAAATGCGTGCGTGCGTGCGTCAAAGTGCGTGAAATATGAGATGAGATTGTCCGTTATAAAAAATTTTAAAGTTAAATGTGCGATAATTATTTTTCCCATTAAAAACTTCAAGGCCCCGGGCGGCACGGTTAAATTTGAACCGACTTCAAAATAAAAAAAAACCAAGGGTCACCTTATATTCGATATTATGCAGTTCTACGGACTGGCAATGATTTTTTTTTTTTTTTACCCCCCTAATGTACATACATATGCACATGTGTACATTTTTTCGTAGGCATGTACACAAGTGTTTTTTATTGGCACTTTCCGTTTTGCTCACAACATTCTTATTTAATATTTTCTAGCAAAGTTGAATTTGTACGAGCCGTTTTTATACTGTAGGTGGCAAATTTATTGCTTAATGGAAATATCACTTGACATGCATCAAACCTGAGCACGCTGAGTATAACCGAAATATTTTTTGATCGTGACAAATATTGCTTTACGTTATCGGCAAATAATAAGAAAAACAATTAGGTTCTTCACAAGGTGTCGAAAGTGTCGTATGTCGTAAGGCTTTTAACGGCTATGTAAATAAATATTTAGAGGACTTGAAACCACAACCAACTATTTTTTTAACGGTGTGAAATTTGATAATACAACTTTTATGGTAGCATGCGAATCCCTTAAATATAGTGTTAATCGTTTCGAGTTTATGACATATGTAAAACAATACGACAGTATACAACACCTTGTGAGCTCTGTAATATATTTAATATATTCAAATTCACTACAGCAACGCTAGCAATTTTTACCCCTGTCGTTACGAAACGAAGTCACTGTGCAGCGCGCGCATTTCTATCGTCTCCCTCATATCCACACCCATTTTCGAGAGCACTCTCCCAAGAATACTCTCTCCACTCTGCTAGAACAAATGACGACTAGCTTTGCTGATTTGTCGCTTTCTCTCCTTATCGAATTTTGACATTTCCCCAGTCAAAAGCGCCACTGCAAAGTGGATGCATTATAAAATTTCTTCTACCTTCTGGCGTGGTGTAGTACTAATTAAATAGGTTAATAAAACTTGCTGAATCGGGCGGAATTAATATAAAAAGTCTACCATAACCAGTGCAGTGCAGTCTAATCAACGCAATAACCTCTTTTATTATTGATTGTTATTGTTACTTGTCGTTCTTGTTGTGCTCGCTCGCTCTGCCGCCGCCGTCTCTTATCAATTCGCTGTCGTGTGTGTGTGTGTATGTGTGTGTGTGTGCGCTGTGCTAAAATTACCCTGTTGGAAAATCTGTAGTTCTGAACTGATGCGCTTGTAGTACATTTAGCCCAGTACTGGATAGCGATAAATCTCTTTTGCATGAAAACAACTGGCGAATTTAAAATGGCGATGTCCTAGGAAGTGTCCGCTGCATCCCTTTTTCGATAGTTCCGAACTAGTCCTAAATTCTATAGTTGTGAAACAGTTCTAAAATCGACAGACGAAAGAAAAAAGTATCATGATTTTTTAATCGTTTTAGTTCTTCCGCGTGTGCGATTTTTAATTATTTTAAATTTGTCTAAATGATTGTAAGAAATGTACGTTTATATACCTTTGGTTGTAGCTGAGTTTGCAGAGGTGCTTGCTGTTATTGGTTAGATTCCAGAAGATCCAAGATGTTAAAATGTTAACATAAATTCTTGTTTTTGTATTACCAAGGTATGAAAAAGCATCTGCGAAGTGCAGAGTAGAAGCGCATTTGAACGAAAAAGCCGCCAAACACATATCTGTGTAAAGTAAACAAGCCCCAGCTGCATCCCTTTTTCGATTGTTCCGAACTAGCTCTAAATTCGACAGAAAAGATCTGATCGTTCTGCATTAATTTTGCTATAGTTCCGAGCTAGTTCTTAATTACCTTAGATATAGATTTCTAATGGAAAAGGTGAAATAAAATAGTTTTTAAAAGTACCACATTTCGCCGATTTTTCACTAGTTACAATCGGACTGGTTCCCTTTGGGGTATATGTATGTACCTATGTGTTAAAAAACTCAATTTAATACATCAAAGCACGTTTAATTCAAAGATATATGTACATGTATGTATATAAATATGTATGTATGTATCCAGTGGGAAAATGTACGGTACTCGAAAAAATAATCAGTAAAACAGTAAATTGAAGTAGGACCTTCAATTTTGCATTACCTACTAATCAATGAATTTATGCGATTTAATATGATTTGTTTTGGAATTTTTGGATACATTAGAATGCTTATTATATATTAATAAGTAATGGAATCTTAAACTCATAAGAAATACATTATAGTATTTCTCACGCATGTAATGGTACCACTACTTTTCTCACTGGGTAGATATATTCGTAAATACATTCCCGCGTAGCACATACAAATGCATGTACATATTTATGTATGTATGCACATTTGTTTATATCGGTGCTTTAATGTAGAAAGTCCCGGTGTAAGAAGTATTTCCGTTATAAACTTTATAACGAGTGGTTTTTGTTAAACACTGAAAAATATAAATAAATTTATTGATCCCCATAGTAGTTGTTTTAAATTTAAAAAAATTAAGTCCTTAGTGAGTGATATACAGAATTTTGTACGACGCCAGATTTCGCAAGCGAAATGAGTTAGGATCCTTCAATGCCAAGGTAGCGATGTGTGTCTATTAAAAAATCTGTATTGAGTACGAAACATCTATAAAGAAATCCAGTTCTTAACAAAATATTATTAAAATCTTTCTGCATTCTTCTTCTTGATTGGCACTGTATCTGCCTTAGCGATTTTGGGCGAGTTCAAAAAAGCAAATAAGTTGTTGCTCTTCTGCGCCACCTCAAGCCAAGTCCTTATCCACCTGCTCTTTCCATCGCAAAAAAAGACTTCCAATTTCAGAGCTGGAGCGTTTCTCTTCATTCATTCGATATGTTGTCAGCCTTTGTCTTCCAGAGGACACCAACCAGCCGGCAGATACACCTTGCCCACTAAGGGTCCGGATATTCCAGGTGCATAAATTCAAATGGTAATCCTTTAAACGGTTGCCGTGGTCGTCATAAAATGAGGAGGGTCTCATCTTGTTGTTATATTTCATTTGGAGGGGGTTTAACATAGTGGCAATCACACCCAGCAGGCGCGAGGTTTTACGCCTTATCACTTCAGCTCACTCGCAAACGGATGTTTCGTCGCTTTACTGCATTAAGGAATTAAAAAGTAAAAATTTGATTGTGAAATTTTTTTTTAGGGATTCTTACTATGAAGTGTTGGAATCCGTTTCAGCAGACTCTACAGGTACACCCTCTTTGTTGGCTGCTCTAGCACCTGAGTGGCTGTACCAGCATCTGGTATGACAAGCTCTCTTAGTCCGAATGCATATTTTGTTTTGGTTTTGTTAAAGTGAAGATTACCTATTCCGCGCAATCGCCATCAAAGAATTTCCTATTAGTAACACGTATGTGCCTATTAGATTTTCTTGAATGCCTGTAAACTGCATATTGGATTGACTGTTCGATCCTGATACACAATGAATCGTGGCCAATTGCCACAAAGGAATGCAGAATTTCAGCTCCAACCGCAACAGACTCACAAGCACAAACTGAGTTGACGCCCATTTGCAAGTTCGAACTTCTCCACATGCAAAGCAGAAGTTGCTCCCCACTTGCTAGTCGCCAGTCTCTGGGAGATCTAATAGGAATATTATTATCTCACAGTGCATTTTGTGTGCTTTACCATATTCACCGATTGAATTTGTATCTTTCTGTTTATAGGTTTGTTGTTATTTGTTATTAACCAATTCTTGCCATTCTACACATTTCGTTATTTTGGCATTTCTCTTACGGCAGCTTTCTTTATTTTGGGACCAAAAACTGCCTAGCGCGAAGCGGTTAGGGTCCAAAAAGCGGTAGTAGCGAAAAACCTCAACCGGTAGAAAAAATTCAACAACTGCAGCGGCAGCATCTGCTTCTCATTTATAGGAAATCGATATAATGTCTGCAAGTGCGAAGGGCGTCATCTGTATGTCGAGTCTTGAACTTCGGCCGGAACATCGACTATATTCGCGTCTCAGTGTACTTCACGATTTTTACTGCAGCCAGTTTGGTGAGGAACCGGAATTTTATGTTCGTATGCCTGGACGGTAGGTGGCGTGATGGTGGAGTAGTTACTTAATTTAGATGGCGCACCGACATGCGTTCAACTTACAAAAAAAATAGTAGGTGTCGCCCTCACCGATATGCGAAAAATGACTCAAATGTTTACTAAAATTTAAAGAATACCGGCAATTTTAATTACAAGTATTTTTACCAGTATTTTTTTTAATTTCCAAAATTAAAATGTAAAATTTAAAAATAATATTCTCAGCTAGTTAACGTTGCCTTCATCTGAAATTTGAGACATTTTACTCATGCGCATGCAGGTGATTGAATTATATACGTAAGGCTGGTTGGTTTTCACTGTCATATTTGGAGACAACAATTTATTAGCAGAGAAAAATAACGTACATATCGATGGTCCAGTGCAATAACGACACAATTCAAAATTCAAAAAACCAAAACTGTTACTTCTGTTAAGTGTCTCATGTCTCTAATCAATGCCTAATCCATGTCCATCCCTTACTAAAGTAAGCAAAAAGGATTGCTAAAGTAAGTACAAAAGATTAGACATGGATTCGACAAGGATTAAAGACATGAGCCACTTAACAGTAGTAACAGTTTTTATTTTTTGAATTTTGAATTGTGTCGTTATTGCACAGGATCATCGATATGCGCATCTTCAAAGCTTTTTATTCAAAAGAAAACATTCACTTGTTTTGAAAAAAGAAAAAGTTAAAAGGCGGTAAATTATTTTTTGTTGACATATGCTGTTTTTGCCTCAAGTTCTTTTCCTGCTTTCTCTGTCGCGGCCTTTTTAGTGTCTAAACACTTTAATTTGACGAAAAAAATTTAGCTAACAAAATTTTTTGGTACAAAAAAAAAGAGAAAAAAGGAATAATACATAAAAAAAGGGGTATAGTCGAACAGCGGTGTTTTGATTCTTTGAAAGATTTTAGTTGAAATCCTTGCTGAATTATTATTATAGTCCAAAAATTTAAATCTATTTCAAATCAATAACAGTTAAACACAAAACGATGGCTTTTATAAGCAAAAAAAAATTTCATTCCGTTAAACTTAGAACCACCAACCATCTTGGGATTTGCGACCTTTCCAACTTCTTCACTCGAGATTTCTGCCGCGAAATCCACTGCCACACTTTTTGTCACATGGATCAAGGAAATGAGCCTAGAGGTCGATCTATACGATCATCTCGGGAGCCTATAAACAGACCCTGGTCACAATATACAGAGAAATCGGCCGATCGATATCAAAGTATGCAGCACCTGTGTGGTTGACAAGAACGAACGAAACGCAGTGTAGAATATTGCAATCCGGCCAGAACTCAGCTCTACGTGCGGCTACAGGCTGCCATCCATGATGAAAGCCAGACATCCTATTACCGAAGCAGTTCTTCGTGAAATGTAACTATGGAAACCACCCCGTGACGACCCGACTCCATGCCCCTGCTCGACTGGTGAGCAGACATTGAGTTTGCGAAACCGCTCAAATCCAACGTCGGCTTCTCAACCGGGAATAATAACGGGACCCTAAACCATTCTGTAGAAGATATAGAGGTGAAAAACATACATAGATCCATAGGAGGGACAATTAGAGGGTCAACTAGGGTTCGCGAGAAAATCAGAATCAGGTTTAAAGACATGAAGGGATAGGTCTGCGAGCGTCCTCTCTTGGACATGGCGTGGGCCTGTGCGACCACAGAGTGAACTCTTTAACTATAGCTTTCCATTTAAGCCAACCTTATCTGAACTAAAAATATGTGTAAAATAATTTTTTTTTAATTTATAACGTTTACATATAAATATATACATACACATAAATACTTGCTTTTTCTTTTTAATTGACAGCGTTAATATAATCGGCGAGCATGTGGACTACTGCGGTTACCCAGTTTTGCCTATGGCCATTGATCAGTGCATTCTGCTCGCAGTCGGCCAAAATGCGGAAAATACATTTCTACAAATACGAAACGTCGAAGCAACGTACTACGAGAACTTCAAATGTGATTTGAATGCCTTAAGGTATGCACTAACTAATAGGCAGCACTCCTTCACCCACTCATTTCATTACTTAGCTGAGAAATATTTACGCGTCACTCATTGTCTCTCTTCACAGCATTGACTTACCCGCCAATGGCGGCCCAAAATGGTACAATTACTATCTGTGTGGTGTTAAGGGCATCTACGACCAAATTCAACAGCTAAGCGATGATAAGCAGCCATTCAACCCACTCGGCATGACAATCGCGCTTAGCGGCAACATTCCACCAGCCTCGGGCTTGAGTAGCTCGAGCGCGCTAGTTAGTGCCGCTGCATTGGCCACAGCACATGTTCATCAGCTGCCTTTGGATCGCAGGCACTTGGCCGCCATATCGGCGCGCTGCGAACGCTACATTGGCACACAGGGTGGGGGTATGGATCAGGCCATCGCCTACCTGGCCAAGGCTGGCTGCGCGCAATTCATTGAATTCCATCCGGAGTTAAATGCCACACCTGTACAATTGCCAGCTGGCGTATGTTTCATTGTGGCGAACAGCCTAGCGGCGAAAAACAAAGCCGCTTCATCGGATTTCAATGAACGTGTGGTGGAATGTCGACTGGCTACGCGCATTGTTGCAAAGCATGCGAAGTGCAACAACTGGCGCAGAATGATTCGCTTTGTGGAATTGCAAGAGTCGTTACGTTGTACGCTCGCTGAGCTGGAAGAGCTGGTGCGGAAATTGTTGCCAAAGGATGTTTACAAGCGGAACGAGTTGTGCGCAGCCGAATTGGAGGTCAGCGCTGAGGAATTTGAAAAGGAATTTCTCACGGCCAATACGCGGCATATGACACAATTTAAACTACGTCAACGTGCGCTGCATGTCGTACAGGGTAAGTAGAAGAAGCGAGTGGGAAGTCGACATAACAGTTATCGTAAATTTCTTTCTTCTTATTAAATAATCGTACATATTCCAGAGTCCCTGCGTGTGGCGAAATTTCGTGAAATATGCGCGCAAACAAACGGTGATGGCGACAGCTATATCGCAAATAAGCACTCGCCTCCACACCTCCACAATGGTGTTAACGGCGTCCATGGCACATCGAATGGCAGCAGTGACAACGAACGCCAAGAAAATGATGATGATGGGGGCCTAACGGATTCGACGAAACGCTTCACCGTGCTGTCACAATTGATGCGTCAATCGCATCAAAGTCTTAAGGAGCTGTACGAGTGTTCACACGTTGATCTGGATCGATTGATTGCCTTATCCGATGAGGCAGGTGTGGGCGCACGGCTCACCGGTGCTGGGTAGGACATTTATATTTATAAGCTGTACTACTTTTACTTTTACATCCTCTTTATCGCGCAACAATATTTATGTACATATTTCTGTACATATGTAGTATATATGTACATTAGGGCGGGTTGGTTTTTTTTTTTTTTTAATCTTATAGCAAAAACGTAAACTACATAAAATTCTAAGAAAATTCTCCGAAGAAACTATGTATATAAAATAAAATCCTAATCCGCGCCTCACGACTTGAAAATTTATATGGCCGCCTTTGCCAAAAAAAAATAAATGTTAGAAAAAATAGGTTTTTCCAAAAAGAAATCGAATTTTCTGAATAAAATTGTTTAGTAAGGTAGTTCTTTTGCACTTTATATTTTTTCTACACTCAAAATTTTTTTTCATTAAAAAAAATATCCACCCAATTACGCAAATCAGAGGCGATGCAAATTGGGGTTCAACTGCTTTTTTGATAATTGAATATTTTGATTACTTTCAAAACAAAATCTGTATTGCATAAACTATAATATAATATAATAAAACATNCCACCCAATTACGCAAATCAGAGGCGATGCAAATTGGGGTTCAACTGCTTTTTTGATAATTGAATATTTTGATTACTTTCAAAACAAAATCTGTATTGCATAAACTATAATATAATATAATAAAACATAATATATTTCAATAAAAGAAAATAATTTTAGCGAAAGAAGATACAAAAAAAAAATGTTGAAGTCGAGAGGCGCGGATTAGGGTTTGATTTTAGACCCATGGTTTCTTCAGAGAATTTTCTTAGAATTTAATGTAGATTACGTTTTTGCTATACGATTTTTAATATTTTTTTTTCATCCATACAAGTCAACCCGCCCTAATGTACATGCACGTGTACTTACACAATTCACTTCGCTTATCGCCTTAACTGTGTACGCATGTTTTTATATGTTTTTGTATTCTCCTTTCAGCTGGGGTGGCTGCATTGTTGCTTGCTGTGATTCAGTCGAAGCATCGGCCAAATACATAAAAATGTTAAAGGAAAAATATTTCACACTGCTGCCGCCACATTTGCTGGATCGTTACGGGGCTAACGACTTTAATGATGTTGTATTCGCGACATTTCCCGGCAATGGCGCGGAAATCTTCAAATTTAAGTGCGTGTGATTGTCAACTGCGCCGGATTCTGTTGGGAAGATGAAGCTGCCAAAATCTTGCTTGAATATATTAAATAAATACATAAATAATAACTTGTCTTCATCATATATCTACCAAAAATTTGTAACACAATAGACTTATAGCAAATAAAAAGATTTATTTAAAGGTAATGCTAGCAGCTATTATTTACTACAAGTGTAAAGCTGTAAAAAAAAATGGTAGTTGTAGTAGCTAATTCAACGTTCTAATACGCATCCTGGAAGTTAATAAGCAGTATTGAAAATCTCTACACTAAAAATGAGAAAGTAAATGTTTGTTTTCATTTGTTAATACATTTCTATAATATGCTTGGTTAGACTTGATGACCCAAGTTAGGTAAAACTCGATTAATCGGTTATGGAGATAGACTTGCGTAGGCGATGCCGCGCCCATTTATGGAAAGTGGGCGTAAATGTAGATTCCAAAAATGTTCAACAAGTTTATTAGTCGGACCCTAAGCAATGTTCGTATGGCTGGTGAAGCGGCTACTTAGATACAGCATTTCTCACTAAGTAGGTATCGCTACGCCTATTTTCCAAAAATTTCATAATTGTCTTATATTATGCGTAAATTCTACTTTACATACTAATTCTTTCTGAGCATTTTGGTATACATTTATATGTCTATATCTATCTCTATTCCTGTGCAAAAGTGCGCTCAGGTATAAAAAAAACTTGCATGCAAGTACATGAAATTTTAAGGCCAAAGTCATTGCCGAAATTTACCAAATTCGTATTAAATTCTAAAGTGTTTCCTGTTAAATCCACCAACCTTCACAATAAATACAATTTAGAGTAATTCATGGATAGGTGCAGACAAATGAAAAACTGAACTTACTCTTATAAAGCGTAAGGCAAAGAAATTGCACACTTTGAAAAACGGTCGATAAAAGATTCAAATGTACAGATATTATTTCACAAATTTTTATTAGGAAAGTACTTATATTTCCAGTACCTCCCCTTCGAATTTAAAATATATTTTTTTTTAATTTTTAGCAACTGCTTCGCACTTTCTGCCAAAAGCATGCCGCTTCTTCGTCCTTGACTGTGTGCATGCTTGATAACTTCTCATAAGAAAACGGAATTTTCCATGCCGGAAAACTCATTGAACATTATTTTATTATACATTTTTTAATGCTTCTAAATTTATCACTTAACATCTTTGCTTTATGTAAAGGTATTTATTTCTAGTGAAATACGTCTCACCCACCTAGTAGATATACTACTACATACATTCATATACATACACATACATTTGGAAGTGCGTGTCTAAAACAGATGCATGTACATATTTCGAATAAATAGTCTAGACCTTTTACAAACGCTACTCAGAAAGCACTGAATAAAATGCCCCAACTGGACTGTGTATGTGTATAAGTACAGTTCACGACAGTCCTTTATGATTCCGATAGAAGAGAATTATACATATTTTCTTGCTGCGCGTGTTATAACAAAAATATTTGCACTTAGTGATGTTCCCTTTTGCTTTTTATTCTGGATTTATTTATAATTCAGTTAGGAAACGAGCGAACGATTAAATCTTTCAAGGTGGCGGGCATTCGCCCTGCAAACCATTTTCTCAGAGTATTCTGCATTGTAAAGAAATTTTAAAGAATTCGTTAAGGTTTAATTAGATTTTTTGCCGAATTTTCTAAAATGAAATAAATTACGAAATTTCGGAAGAAAATCTGTGAAGCAACGAAAATAATGCTGCTATGTGAAGAATATATTTCAGAATCTTTCCAGAATTTTCTTTATTTTTCGTACAGAAATTTCTTTACGAGTTCGTGTCAACCACTTCATATAATTTTCTGTGAAAATTCGTAAAAAAATCGTTAGAGAAATGAGATACTCCTAACGATTTCCTTAAGATTTCGGGAACTTTGGTTTGCAGGGCGGTTTCCCAAAGGGTTTCACAAATTCGCCTCAGCGACGATGATGGGAAAGAATCCAAAGGTGTAATGTTTTTAAAACTCCGTGAAATAAAATGGAAGAAAATTTGGTACCAGAAATTGACGAATCATGACACTCCAGTGAGGCCGAGAAACACTTAGTTGTTATAGCCAAATACCGTCTGATCATTATCGAATTGAGGCATATATACTCCATGCGAATAATTCGATGCAGTGCTACTTTCTCATCGATCAAAGCTAAGTGCATCTATCTGGCTATTAAATTGAGCTGCTCATAACTATTCACATTTCCTCCTATCTTTTTGTGAATTTAAATGAACTAAACCGAAACTTTTTATTATCTTCATTATATGCACGCACTAATGTGCGTAAACCTAGCTAATAGAGCTCGGGCAATTCGGTTAATCGATTAACCGAATTATTCGAATCTGACTGAAGTCGACTACTGTTAATCGGTTAGCAATATTCGAGTAGTCGAAAGCTGTCGACTATTCGGATAACCGTTCACTTTAGATTATTCGGCTAACCGTTCATTTTCGGTTAATCGAATATTTTAAGTTCGAGTTTTTTTTGCATTTACAGATACATATACATATATGAAAAGTCTTGTTACATTCGTAGTACATATATATGATTGCATGTGCAAAATTAGGGCAAACTTTTTTCGCAAGAATGTGCGCTAATTATTGAAATGTTATTGCGAAATATTTTAGAGACAATGGCTAAAGCAATACCTACCTCTCATTTTGGCGAGTTTTTGTTATGGATTTTTGTTAAATGTTTGTTCAGTGAGGATGTGGATGATTGTAGCACAAAACTGCACCACATATGGAACATGTTACTTCCTTTTCGTCCTCTGATTTTTCGAAAAAATCCCAAACCCAGCTCCTTTTGCGTCCGCTCATTTTTGTATCTGAATATACATACATATGTGTGCATGTATATATTTAAAAAAAAATTTTTTCATTTGTCAAAGAAGTTTCAATGAAAGTTCGGTTACTGAAATTCGATTTGCTACAATGCTCGAGTAGTCGAAGCAAAGCAACTATTCGAATAATCGAAGGCGGGCGACTATTCGAATACCATTAACCGACTAATAAGCATGCGAACGGTTACGAATCGAATAATCGGTTAACCGATTAGTCGAATAGTCGGATAATTTTACGAGCCCTACTAGCTAATGGAGTTTTGACATGTTTCAAAACTTTATAAGCTTTTATCTAAAAGTGAGTGTAACAAAAGCGGAATACTATTGCAGTGCTGATGCTAATTCGCGTGAAGCAAAGTTTGCAATAACTTTAGATACTGATTGTGATTTACATATAGTACATATACAGCAATGAGAGTTATTTAACGCACATTTATTTCCATTTAAAACTTTTCAGAATGAATTGAATGAATTTCTGCAGCAGATGCAACGGTGAGCAATGAATCGACTAACACTTCCTGCCGTTATCGATAGAAGCCACCAAATCCTGCATTTGCGTTTGGGCTGCGTGCAGATATGACCATTTTCGCGTTGCGCTAAATTATAAAATGCACCCGCTCAAATGGCGCTATGCCACTTCGCTTAGCATTGCGTATACGCCACGCTGGACTTTCCGAATTTATATTTAATGGCGGCTGCTGGGAAAGGCCAATTCATAAATTACTAACCCATTTTGTTAATGTAAATTCAACAGTTCAAAATTATCTTTTGGGCGGAAAATGCGTACGCACAGTGTGAAATCAATTAGTTGAAAGCGTAATTACGTAGGGCAACAACCACATGTCCAATTTGTGCTCATCGTTTAGGTTTAGTTAGTCCAGCACTCATACGCCATGTTGACCAGCCGCCGCCGTAACACTGTGGTAGTTGCTGTTGTGGACACTGCCACTGCCAACCAATAAATAATTTGTATGTACTGCGTATATTATAAATGCACACATTTACTCGGAGGTGTGGAGTGTATTAGGAAAATATTCGACGAACTTATTATCAGGTTACTCAACAGGTGATCGCTGATTCGGATTCTGGTCGATCGACTCAAATTATTTTTGTTATGCTGCTTCTGAAGCAAAAAAAAAAAAAAAAATCGATATAAGAAAAATAATGTAATAAAGAAGATCGCATAGAAATTAAAAACTAAAAAAAAATACAAGTATGATAGGATACAAGATTGCACATTCCTGACGGCGATAACATTTCTCAAGTGAGAGTAGACAAAGCCGAGTACGAGGATAAAATAAACTGTGAAATAGTCAATTCTCTTAATATTCTATTTTTCGTCAAGAAAGGTGCTTTGATTGTGTTAAATTGTAAAAATATATGATTTATAAAAACAATTAATAAAGAAAATAAAAAAGGTAATTATTGCGTAAGTTTTATTGAATTTTAGTGCATTTAAAGGTTCTGTGGTGTTATTTAGTTTTACTTGAGATTTGTTCAAATCGGCAAAACCATAGTAGCGGTATGCACTGATTCTTTACTTATATAGTAATATACACTCTATCCACTGTACACACTTTTTATCCTGGAAAAAATATTTATTTCATGTTTTGAAAAAATTTTTTATATGTTTTTATGTGTGTTTTTTTCAGCTCATCTCTCAGCTGCCGATGTGCACACTTTGATAACAGGTTTACTTGCTCATATAAGCCCAACTTTCTGCTTAAAAACAGTTAATCTCAAATTTCAGCTATGAAGGCTCTATGTGCGCGTACCCTAAGAGAGATCCCAGTGTATCCCAGTGCATATCTCAACAGATATTTATCTATGGAAAAGAACACTTCGAATCATTAGTGGGGAAAAAACCACCGACATCCACGTTTAACTTGTATTCCTCGAAGGTGGAGCTGTTGGTTTTTTCCTCATGTGTATCTATGTATACCTTTATTATTCGCAGTATGCGGCAACTTTGGTCAACATTCTAGTTATTTCAATGCTTTATTTATATCAAGCCATGAAAAGTGAGCGCGATGAATGTGTACTTGGAAATTGAAGCTCTAATAAAGGAAAAGCAATTATTTGACTAAATAAGAGTCTTATGTAAATAAAAACAAAATTTTAATGTTTCATTCTTATCGGCATTCCCCCTTCAAAACGCGCATGTAAATAAATAAAAGTGCAACGCGTGCAAATTGTTCGTCAAAATGATTGAGAAATTAATTTTATTGTGTATAGTAGTTAGCGAAATCCAATAAATTCTGTGGCAAAGGAGCTCATCATTAAATTCAATTGTTTTTCATTTAAGTACATATCGTTTTTGCACTTATCGTATTACATAAGCACTATATGTGTACACAAGTAAATACTTGCATACAGTACATACATATGTATGTATGCATTTCGCACTTTCACCTAATTAAAATGCAACATACATACAGTTGGCAGTGTGAAACGCAGCTTGCGGCTAAAAGGGAAAACCAGGATCCTTTATAGAATGCCATTGAATGCAAATTCAATAAAATCGAATTTCAATTATTCAATGTTTAGCATTCAGCGTTTGGAGACATTGCGGGCGTATAAATTGCATGGATATGAACGTGCTTTCTAATATGTATGTATGTATGTATGTATGTATGTTTGTATGAAAGTTAAACTACCAGCAGCTACATATATGTATGCACATGGCATCATAAACTTATTTCAGTGCCAATTGAAAGGAAATATATAAATTGGTCTTTTAGTTGCAGCTAAAGCTATTAGGTTTGCTCAACCACCTCTTTTTTTATGGAACAATAATGGAGTAATAATATAATTAGTCTTTATAAAGCATTTAAAGAAGAGAAGCCAATGTTTAAAGGCTTAAATTTTGATGATGGATTGTTGAATTCCTTGCAACGGTATTGTATGTACTTACGCAAAACATTTACTGTATGTTTTATCGTATGTTCCAAAGTATTTTTTTCTTGTGTTCGAAATTATTGTATGAGGCATACAAAACTACTTTTTACATAGTACAAAAAAATTCAATTAAAAAAATTATAAATTTTGAAAAGTAAAAAACCCTGTCCTGTAAAATTTTGTTTCTGGCACATACGATAATTTAGCGCAAAGGGGGCGATCTGTAAGTCCGGATTTCGCGGCATCCGCCTCATTGGAAATGAGAAGGCATTGGTAGAGCGTCACCTCCAATTTGTAGTGTTCGTCCTAACAAATCGGGAAGCTTTTTCAAGGCAGAAATATACTCAGATGTTTGCAATTTCCTGCTGACGGGTGACCGCTTATTGGAAATTTTTATTTTATTTTTTTGAGGTTGCTCGGGCTAGAGAGCAAACCCACGTACTACGGCGTGGTAGTACGCATCTTTAACCTTTTGGCTACAGTGACCATTATCTGTTAGTTAAGCTTACAAATTTTTGCAATCCGCTATCGAAAACTGAGTCTGAATTAGATGAATGAGAGCTCTTTAGGAGAGGGAATCCTTGTCTGGAAATATTACTTCAAAGCAAAGGCGGTGCTTCAAATATTGTTGTGACTCCCTAAATTTGTAGATATGCAGGAATATTTTCCAGAATTCCGCAGTGTCCGAACTTCGTATTACTCTACTCAAAACAACGTCTGTGATCTTACTGTAACTAGTATTTTATAGTCAGTAATCGAATATTTAGGAAAAGTGTCTCTTACTTAGATATATCCAGGTACATAGCGCGTCAAAATCAAAAATTAGACAGTGTCTCGAGCCTCAAATCCTCACATGGATCAACCATTGCAGAATGGGTCTTACGCTCCGAGCTTACGGGAGTACGCAAATTTAAGGTAACATTTTAGTACAGAAAAAAAAGAGAAATTTGTTGATAAAGCTAAGAGAAAAACAGTAGAAAAAAACTTGTATTTTTGTCTTTAATAGTATACTGCGACCTTAAGAACTATTGTGCCCTCTTTATAGATTTATAGTGTGCCTATTAACCCAATATCCGAAAGAAACTTTAGTATTGTGCCTAAATCTCTGGAGTTCAACGCCATCGGATATTAAATAGTAACCCAAATGTATTTTGCATCAGTGCAGCACACCTTCCCAAGATGTGCCACGCAGTTTCGATATCCGTCTGCATCGCCCCTGCGAGTAATTTCCCAGTTTGGTCAGGTGACAGTTCAGACTGCATTGTTCTGTCAGAATTACCGTAAATTTTTTAATTAATTGTTGGATAAGGATAGTTCATATGTATGTTCCTAAAGTGCTTTGAAATGCTCTAAACCTGATGGATTGCGCCTTCCTTGAGCCACCGAAAAGCTGTAGGCCGATGAAAGTAGTTGATGCTCCTTTCTTCGCAAGTTTATCGTATATCTCGTTTCCTTCAATGTCCAATGGAAGCCAAAGAAACCAAACTCGTCTTGTCAGACCAAGAGCATTTAGATTATCAAGGCAATCCATCACCAGTTTACATAGATGTTATATGACGAGATCTGAGCGCCTTAAAAGCCGCTTGGCTGTCAGTCTAGATTACAATGTTCTGATTCCGTTAGTTTCACTTCATATTAAAGTTCGCGCATGTTTCAGACTGAAAAATAGACATACATACATATATTTTTATTAGTAAAGATTATCTTAATTTTACGCTCAAACAATTCCAATCACTTTTTCCATCACTATTCAAAGTATTCCTGTTATAGGCGTGAGACACGTGTATTTTGAAAGCAAAAAAATGTGGTTCACCACACGAATGCAACCCAAAACATTTTATTGCACCAATACTAATTAATAGATAGACGGCACTTAATTAAATCTCCAATTACATTTGCTTTTCCCAGCGGCCCCAAATACTATGAAAATGTTTGGAGGCGTTTGATGGAAGATAAGATATGAAATTTCCAGGAAAAAGAAAACTTAGCGGTTATTAAAATAACATGCAGTGCACAGCAAGGACTGAGACAAACTACAATTTCCCTAAAACAATTTCTAACTTTTACTTACTCAACTGACAACCGCAAATTTCTGTTTAAATTGTAAAGATTAAAAATGGAAAATAGCAACAAAAAATGAATAGCATTTTGCGCAGTCTAGGCATAAATCACAAATTGACAAGCTAAAAACTTTTTGAAACATTTCAAGTTCGGAAAAGTTTTGCAAAACTTAGTGCAGATATACAAATGTATAAATGTATAGTGCTTATCATAACTTTACGACACTCACACATTGACAAGATTTGACCATTTATCCTAATGTCTTTTAATTTTAGTTTTTTGTTTATAAAAGTATATTCTTTAACAAAAACTATATAAATCAAAACTTGAATCTTTGTGCACAATTAAAAGAAAAATCAATTAACTTTCGTAAAAATGTGAAGCCTTTTAATTCGGTTTCTTAGAAATTTTTTGAGTCTACAGTTTTGTTGTCCGTAAGTCCCAACTACTTTAAACTTGCACTTTATTTTACTAAAATTAATGGGCTACAAAACTGCTTACCCGAAATATTAAAAAAAAAAAATTCGAATTAAAAATTTCGAAATTTTTAGAAAAGTTTGTTCATTTTTTTTTGAAATGTTGCACAAAGATTGAAATATGGTTTTTGTTAGAGAATATACCATATTTTTATAAACAAATAATTAAAATTTAAAAAATATTAAGGGGTTCAGGAGCGTGTCTCCAAAATGCTTGTGTGCTTGTGTTTGGCCGAGTTGCTCCTTCGATTTATGCAGTGCATCTCAATGTTGCCTCACAAATTGAGGGACCTTCAGTTCTCTGCTGCTCTGGAACGGCTTTTCATGCCAGGAGGCACTTAGAAAACGTTATTGGATGATGATACAGCTAGGGATCGAACCTGGGCCTACACACGTGTTTGCAAATGGCTCTAATCACTCGCCAAACTGGCTGTGAATAACCTAACGATATATCTATGTATACTTATTCTAATTAAAGTTGCATTAAAGCAGACAAGAGTAGACTTAGACTTTCTTGGCTTAAGCTTACACGCTCACATACCCCCGCTCGCCAACAAACGCTGTTGCGTAGTTACCGCAATTTTGTTAGATTAAAGTTTGAAGACCTGCCTGATTGAAATACCAAAGGCCACCAAGTAGTTTAAGTAAAACACTTACAAATATGTAAATATGTAAGTACATAAGGCAATGATTACTTAAAAGCTCCTCTATATTACCTATCAGTAGCAGGAGCAAACGAGCATCCTACGAACGAGCTCTGAGCTTTTACGCATTTGTTTACACTTTTTGTCCACTTTCATTCATAAAAATGTTACGGCACCAACCATTCGGGTTGAATTAAAGTAAACTGCAGCCAACCGACGACATTCAGTCCTTTCGGTTACTCGGCGCGATACAGACGTAAAAAGCGAAAGTCGGAAGTTAGCTATGGAGAAGATATAACTAACGGCGTGGCTCATGCGTGTTTTTTTATTTCACCGTTAAAACGCGAAAAGCACGCGAATGTGTTGTATAAAATTTTTTACAAGTGATTTATAGGACCGCTGCGACGACAAAGCCAATTTGTCACTGTGCAGTTTTATGATAATGTTTTTGTTTTTTGATCTTTGAAAACACTAAACCAAGAAGGCGCGTTGAAAGCAATTAAAGAAAAAAAAATATTGCAAGTGAATGTGCTGTTGGGAATATGTATGCCAAAAAGCGGCAAATGAATTATAAAGGCACATAAATAAGCTTCGCATGAAAAAATTATTACATATTATACACCTAACTGTGAAATTTGAGAATGAAATGTGGTTCATAATACCCGCTGTGAAATTTAAGACACGAATAGAAAAAAATGAGTAGATTTGCCTAAAGCATAAAAATATATTTGTGTATGTATGTATGTTTGTGCTAAATATCATTAAGAATAAAGACATAGCAGAGCATTGCAGCATAATAATCGTTTAATCTTGTAAGGAATTTTTTTCAAGCGCTTTACAAAGTTTCTTTCGGCTTTTCTTGTTTATTTATATTTTCAGTAAACGAGAAAAAGCCACAATCGTTTGTGCAAATTGCAAAGAAAATGACTACCGCATACTTAAACATTGATGTGACAGAAAAATTGTGATCTGTTTGCTAACTCAAGCATTAGGCGAGATAAGGAATTGTTTTTGTGTATGTTTGTGGAGGTAAACTCGTGTATATTCTGCACAGAATAAAATTCACATAATTCTATGATAGGCAATTATTGGGTAACAAATGTGTAGGTGTTTTTGCATCTTCACATTTGGCACACCAGTTTGACACCACATCAAATGGAAGTCAACGAAATCGTCACAGAGAATAAGGTATAGGGATATTAGATCCACCCAGTCCTATAAATCTCCGGGTCCGGAAGGATTCATACCCGCCATACTAATAGGCATTTTAATAAAAGAAATTTGCGATGGCAGGTTTTCTGGACTTGGAAAGTGCCTTTAATATTGTCATCTTCCATTAATTCACAATTTACTACATTTTTCACAGATTTTTGTAAAATATATAAAAATACACCTTCACTCAAAATTTTTAAATGTTAGTACCAAAACCAACGGGGTTACATGCCCTTGTTAAAAAAGTCCTATCTGTTTTTGATTTTCTTTTTATAATGGTTTTTTGCTTCTCGTATAAAATAGAAAATTTGTTGGTTAGGGCCTTTGTGAATTAAGGTAACGATATACTCCTTCATAGTTGCTGAAGGACTAGATAAAGTCATTGCTCTCCGGATCGACAATATGCTGAGTACAAGAAGCACCAATTATTCCTTGGCAATCGGAGAAGTGCAAAAATCGGCCAAATCGGGGGTTCCTATCTATTCTGTTATGCATCTTCGTGCCGAAAAAATTCCTGCTTCGCACATCGAAAGCCACTAAAGTTGTTGCGTTAGCAGATTAATTAGCCAACATGGTCGTAGAGAAATTCATGTAGATGGCCAGTGAGTTATTACAATCTGCAATAGACGATATGGCTGGGTAGCCAGAAAGCAATGACGTGTCCATCTAAAAGCTTAAACAGACGGCGGCGTTGATCCAGATTAACTCGGACTTAATCCGGATCAAATGCAGTTAATTCCCGAGTTAATCCGGATATACAGTTTTCGAAATCTATCATTCAATTCTACAAATCCTAAATTGTCAAAAGACGCAAAGGAGTACTGAAGAGCGGAGAACAAAAGCGTATAATTCGCTCTACTCTGCATGCTTGACTTTTTGCTCAACCTGTAAAACGTGCAACGATAGGCATGTCTATACACAACGAAGTCATTCTACTCAACACTCCACGCTACATTATAGCGCCATGAGAATGGGTACTGGGATGAGACTGATAGTTGAGTAGACTGTGTGTACTATTTGCATGGAGAGCGCCAGATTGGCAAACCTTGCGTTGACGAAACCAACGAAAGTTGGCCAACACTCAACTTAGCACCAAGGAAATTTCGTTGGTACTGACAATTGTATAGGCGGCAATAAAGAACAGCTGATGTTTGTTTATATATGCAACATCTTCATTGTGGCGCCTCTCTCTGTTACGCACGCTACCTCCTTCGCATACTTTACAGGCTAAGACGTACAAGTACTCACTCTCACGGCGCTATTAGGGACTCGCCTGGAAATTTCAGCTATAGATATGTATATGCAATTTACATGGCGGAAAAAGCTGGTAAGCATTATGGACCTAGCTCGAACTAAATTTGCCTTCCTTGTTGACAGTCAAGCTACAGCTCATTGACAACACATCCTCCCACCGCGTAAGTACCGTTCTCCCAACACCTCCGTCAGGTATTTCATCGTAATGTGGCTTAAGCGCTGACTCTTGATTCTTTACTTTTCTGATTTAGTCCGTTAAAAAAGTTGCAAAAATTAAAAAAGGAAGCGGAATTCGTAGATTTCCTAATGGGTAGATCGAATCTTCATTCGGCGGTCTGCATGATTCAGGTGAGACAGGATGCCAATACCTCGTTATAGGAGTAAAGATGTTGGCTACTTCCTCCAAGTATATGCTGCGTATTCCAAAGGAAAACTAACTGGACATAAACAAACCAGGGGACCGATGGATCTTTGAGCCTTTCGCTTCCATAAGTTTTCGCTTACATTCGCTGAGCCACCCTGGCCACCCTTGGTTCAGCTATGCAAAGGGAGCTAACTTTAATATTGGCTTTTCAAACTCCCTGCTGTCTATTTTCTCTTGAAAGAAGAGCCTGTCCCTAAGATTCGTATATCAATATATGCAAATAATCGATCCCTGTTTGAAAAATTCCATTCTTGGCTTGTGAGGAGAAAAGTAAACCATTATGGTAACATATTCAACAATTCAGTACTGGTTTAAAGCTTTAACAAATACATAAATAAAGGTATCAGTGTCCTGATTGCTAAAGAACAAATAATATAAAATTCATAACACAATGATTCCAAACCAACAAAGCCTGAAGTATCTTAAAAAAGAAAACTTTGCATTTCCGCAATGTTCAAAAAGCAAGTAAACCACCATTATTACCGTTAAAATGCACACACTCCGGCTAGGCACTTTAATATAAATACATTTGCCAACTTGACACATCCCGGAAGTATTTACAGCCACTTTCTGTCAAGTGGATTCATCGCACTGCGTGAACGTGCAACCAAAAAGGCGTCGTGTCGTCTCTCGAAGATGGCCATCCTGCAGTCTTGTTGCTTTTGGAAGACAGTGCGTAAAGGCAGTATGGCCAGCGCAACGTACACGTTGGTAAGTACTTACGTATGTATGTGTTTATTTATGTGAAATACTTCCACAGTATGTATGGATGTAGGTACGTGTATGGGTACAACGAAAAGCGCTTATCGAAACTTTTCTTTTCAACTTTGTGACATAAATGAGAACTCTATAGTAGATTATGAACTCTCTTTTTGTGGCATTCTAAGAACTTACCAGATATTTCGAAACGAATTTCATTCAATTACTACCCAAGTATTTACATAGTACGCAGTTGAAATTTTTTAATGCTCTTAAATTTTGTTGTCTTCCGTTCTTTTGTAAAAAAAATAATAGTAAGGATTTACCGTGATTTTTCTTTTGTTGATTTAGATTGGAAGACCGCAGCAAGCAGATAGCAAGGGTAGACAATTGAAAGCAAGTTTCTCTTTCGAGTTTCATGAAACGGTAGTAGCATCAACAGAAGTCATAGTCTAATTTTTTTATGTAATTTGTTAACTTCTATTTCCGTATTGTATGTTGTATTGTAGGTTCCAGTTTTTTTAACTATTTTCGAACAGACATATTTAAATGAATAATTATCCAAAAAATTTACGAAAATATAGCAAATAAAGGAAAAAGTGAGTAGATACTTATAACATTTATAATTGGGTATTTGTTTATGTTTCATATTTAATAACTCCTTTTAATCGCGAAGCTTGAGTTTTGCTATTTATTATTTTGTTTTCATCTTCAATGTGAAGTTCAAAAAAATTTGCGCACTTGTTGGTATTGTGAGTTATTCTGCCACATATCGATGGTTCTCTGCAATAGCGACACAATTCAAAATTTATTTTTCTGCAGAACATCGATATTTGTTTACTTGTTGTAGTGGCAATCCTTACTACTGAACAGTGGCACATGTCTCTAATCCTTGTCTAATCCATGGCTAATCTTTACTTGATTTTTATTTTGGCAATGGTTTTTACAACTAAGTAGCATTTTTTCTTTAATACGAACTAACTACAGTCAAATTTTTTAACAAACCACAAATTAAAAAGTGACCCCTTTAGAACACTCGGTCGGCAAGAGTTAAGCTATTTTTTTATTGAAAAATCTGGGAAAACATATGACATATTTTTGGTCATAATTATTATTTGCCAAAAAATGTGTAAAATGTCCTATGTTGCAATGTCGAAATGACTAGCTGCCCAGTCAGTGCGACGCAATTTTTAGTTGTTCCCTAAAATAATTTACCATCGGATCAATTTTCAACCAACTTCCTGATGAGCCGGAGGCTCGAAATTACAAACTTAGCTCAGAACCCGATTACTATGCATTCATATTGCATGAATAAATCCGCTAGGTGGTACTGGAGTCGAGATATTTGAAACCCCCGTATTTATTTACAGTCTGGTTTAAATAATATCAGAATTGTACATATCGTCACCTGAGTGGAAGATCGACCTCTCGTCAGCCAGTTCGAAAACGCCCTATCTCTGAAAATTTTTCAAAAACGCCCTTCTTCAGAATTTCATTGGAGAGCACCCTATCTCAGAATTTGATTGAAGAACGCGCTATCTAAGAATTCGGTTCAAAAATGCCCTAT
>NW_016164025.1:31651-33689 GCF_001687245.7 Rhagoletis zephyria | reverse complement strand
ACTTTTTTCGTTCTTTCCTTCCCGCGTGATCTTGTGTCTTTCGTTCATAATATGTATATATGTATGTTTGAATGCACGTCCCAAGCACGCTACCAAGCAATATATGTATAAATGATGAAGCGTGCTTCATATGTACATATGTTTGTATGTATATATGTTTGTATGTATATATTTATGATTAGGGATGTTCCGATACAAGTAAATACGAGTATGTACTCGATACTTTTGTTTCGATACCAAATACTTTTTTTACTCGAATCGTTGTTTTGATACCTACTTGGTATCGAAAGAAAAGTACTTGTATTGAATCGATTTGAGCAAGTGCCATATCAAATATATCGTCGTTTAAAGTACAAAACCGCGTATCGTCATTCTGCAAAACCGCGTAACTGACATTGGTTGCCAAAAATTGGATTTGCTCACACAAGCTCTTGTCTCAATCTGTATCCATTCGTCCTGAAATATATTAGCCAGAAATGCGATAGCTTTATAAAAATAGAGCCATTTTGAAATATGAGTGCTTTTACTCTCTAGAAAATAATTTCTACAACTTCTCATACGTGGTTTTGCATTTTGCTGATACGCGGTTTTGCATTTTGTTGATACGCGGTTTTGCACTTTAACCGACGATATATATCTATACCTCTACTGCAAATATATTGAAAATATTTGAGATAGGGCGTTTTGAATCGGCAGCTGAGATAAGGCATTTTTAAACCGAATTCTGAAATAGGACGTTTCTCAATCAAATTCCGAATAAGGGCGCTTCTGAAAAGTTTTCTGAGACAGGGCGTTTTCGAATTGGCTGCCCAGATAGGTCGCTCTTCCCCTCAGGTGTCGCATAAGGTACATCACAGATAACGCCTGAAAATTAATTTCAGTTTGTTGCATATAAAAGGATGAAAAATTATCGATATAAGTAGGTATCGATACATTCGGCTTACTCATATAAGTAGTATCGAAATAGCGATTTGAGTAAACCCTGTTGAGTAGGTATCGATACTTTCATGGTATCGGAACGTCCCTATTTATGATGAAGCAAACGGGCTTCGTTGATGTACTGATCGGCATATGTATGTATGTACTTATGGACAGCAATGTTTTCATGTATGTACATATGTTTGAATGGTTGTATATCGTCGTTTATAGGGCATTCGCACGAGGCGATTTTACAGGCAACAAAAGTTGAATACGTAGTTGAATGAGAAGTTGAAAGTGAACAAGTTGCCATCCCTATTCAGACGAGGCGATTTTGGATTCGACACGAATCGTTGTAATCGTTTGTAAGTTTTGAAAAATGGCTTGAACGAACCAGTATAACATAGCCTAGCCAAATTTTTAAAGAAACTTTTCGATACTAAGTTTTATTAAAACAAAATGTCAAAGTCAGCTTCATATAGAAACAAAGTCTTCGTTAGTTATAAGAAGAGATTTTCTTAAATATAATACCTTTACGGCACTCACATATGGACAAGGTTTTACTATTTATTTTATTATTCTTTAATTTTAATTATCTGTTTATAAACTATAATGTATTCTTTAAGAAAAATTGTATAAACCCAAGATTAAAATTTTGCGAAACATCCAAAAACCAACATACTGAGGTAAAAATTTCGAGCTTTATTAAAATTCTTTAGTTTTTAGCCCATTCAATTTTAGTATAATAAAGTGCAAGTTTAAAGTAGCTGGGACTTACCGTTGAACTTGGCAATTTAGTTTTGTCGACGATGTCAGCCATTTTCTTCCATACGAAGTGTGTTCGACGATTTTTTTATATGGAGGAAATTAGCAACACCTTCATCAAAGAAATCTTAAAAAACTTAGTTATATTAAAATTTAATGGGCTAAAAAACCACACACTCAAAATAAATCTAGGAAATCGAATTAAATAGATCGAATTTTTACGAACGTGTGTTGGTTTTTTTAATGTTGCACAAAGTTTGAACCTTGGAATTGTACGGCTTTTCTTAAAATATAAAGCGTATTTTTACAAAAAATAATTAAAATTGAATAATATTAAGATAAATGGTCAAATCTT
>NW_016164025.1:1684-28803 GCF_001687245.7 Rhagoletis zephyria | reverse complement strand
TCATGCGTTTGAGTAGAAACTGAATGAATGAACACCATTTCATGATTTCAATTAACGCGAAATAGAGTTTATGCACTTAGTTTTTACTCAGATCGATGAAATGATTTCGTGAATTGGACTACTCATACATTTGATACTTATGCTTTTAATTTATAAGGTAATTTTATGTTTTTATACTCTTGCTACCACATGAATATATGAATTCGTCATAAGAATATATGAATTCGCCTTGGAAGATAGAAAGCGAGTAAGAATAAATGCCGAACAAAGGAATTTGTCTTCTTTCAACTTAAATAAATGCGTTTTGCAAACAAAAGTGCGTACGTTACGTAGTGCCTTGGTAATGGCGAATTCGTAAGGATCTATTTATTGCATTATAAACATTTTCATTTATTTGTTAAACATAAAATTATTTCCATTACAACCCGGTCCTATGGATGCTAGAGCGCGAATTCATATAAGACGGTGTTACCGGAAAATGAATAAATAAATTATATGTATATCAGAAAATTAGTAAGATGAAATGCAATTATTGTTTGATTTCTAACCAAACCTATGTATGTAACTCAATCGCCTAATGGTTTGCCGAACCGTAAACATATGAGTAGTCCACTTGCAAACAGCGTTATGTGATTTTATAATAGAAAGCCATAAATTTAAAAAAACGACTACGACAACAAGTATCATTTAAATTGAATCTTTTCCATTATTACCTGAAAATTTGGATTAATAAGAGCTTTTTAAAATTGTAACATAACATAACATGACATAAGATAACATTAACAGTCTATACGACCTAAAGCAGTTTTCTAAGTTCATCAGAAGATGTATAATCTTGAAAGTTTATAAATAAGTGTGATAGCGACTTTTTTCAGAATATAAAAAAGATTTTGCACTGTGTTGTTAGTGGACATGAAACTACTATAAATACTGGTACGTAATCCTCCAAAAACTAAAAATCGATAAAATTTTACATAGCGCACTTTGCACTCATATGTTTACACATCATCCAATTTCGTGAGTAGGTACCTGGTACTCACACCTTTTTTTTAAGTAGTTTCACTTCTATCATGTGTACGGGGTTACACACGCATTTTTTTTAACAAATCTGAAACTCATGCACATGCGTGGGAAGAAATAATGTTAAAAATTGCGCGAACCCTTCCAATAGAACTGCTTACTTCTGATGAGCACGAAACAAATCCGTATGTGAAAATTTTATCGATATTGTGTAAAATCGGTGATTTCTCATCATCGCCCATCCCTATTCTATGCATTTTTCTAAATAAAAATTATGAGCGATTTTTTTGTATTTGGAAGAAAGTTTATTTTAATTTTCGATGATCATTTTATTGAAATTTTATAATCAGGCAACGTTGAATAAGAATTTTTCACCCTTGTACAAACAGTGAGTTAGGTACTTTCAGAATTCTTTTTTTTTACGAATAGCTTACGTATAAACGTAGCAAACGGTCATTCCTTTTCATTTAATAGCAACATTCGTTAATAAATTCAAGGAACTGGACTACAAAGTTTTAGTTTTCTTAGTATGGAATCATGCCAGTCCGGGGAATTCCACCGAAAATCGTAGAATTTCGCGGTGGCCAACGGGGAGAAAGAAAAAATGAGTTGGCATCCCTGATATGCATGTACATTAGGGTGCCCATCGAAAATGTGTTTTTTTGAAAATTTCAAGACCCTACCCGTTATCGTTTTATCGTTTTAAGGGAAATATTATTGCCTATTTTTATAGATTTTCAAAGGTCATTTAGAGGTCACGACCTATCGATTTAGGTCAGAAAATGCGATTTTGTAGATTCATGAGTTTTTGAATGATTATTTTTGATTCGATCGAATATGATATGAGTGATGCTCAGAGAGCGCATCCATATAAAACGGTGATGGGCACCGCCTTGCCCGCGGGCAAAGCTCTTTTGAGCTTTATATATATTTTGTATAGTCGCATGCAGAATAAAAGCTCTCTCTGCCCATCGCCGATACCAAAATCTGCAGAGAGCTTTGAAGAATTTCACCCGCGGGTGCTGTTTTGAGCATAACTGATGCACATATGTAACCAGCGATGTCGACGATTGTAGAAATGTGATTAAAGTTGAACATGTGAAAACACGTTTGAATGTCTGACTGGAGCAAATCGTGTAGAGATGTTTGCTGTTATTTGCTAGCTTCTAGCAGGTTCGAGTTAGAATGCCGTCGGAGACAACATGGTTAAAGCGATAAAGAATGTTTTTTTTTTTGAGTTTCCGAAATATCAAAAAGCATCTCTTAAGTGCAAAACATAAGCGTATTCAAACGAAAAAGTTGGCAACAAAAATCTGTTTTAGGTAAACAAAAGTGTGATTGATATCACCAATGGCATTGTTAATATTAAACAAAAAAATCACCTTGATTCCTTTTCAAGTTTAAATTTGGTAATATTAACCAATTTTTGGCTGATTTTTTTCTCACTGTACGTACAAATGTACAAACTATACCTTATTTTATAAATTAGGAAAACTCTCTATGTATACTCTCTAAATGAGTATGCCATTCACTAACTCACTTAGAGAGCTGCATCTTAAACCGATGTTTGGGGCACACCTTCAATAACTTGTGTCCGGGCGTGGGGCTGTGACGCTTCTTGAGTGGCTGATGTGGGTGGGAGTAGGGAGCGTTGCAATTGTGGTGCAGAGCTTATTGTCGCTGTGGTGGTATGCGGGTAGTTGCGAGCGCTAGGCACTGGTGTTGTACTGCGACTGCTCATAGTCCCAGTGGGCGCTGCTTTGAGCTTGGAACTTGTAAGTCCCGGAGTTTCTGAGATTGTGGTAGTTGTAGTCGCAATAAGTGGTGCGCTCGATATTGGCGTTGGTGGCTCACATGTTAATAGACGTTTTTCCTCTACACTCTTCGGCTTTTGTGTAGTTGGTGTAGCACTATTATTGATTGTGCCCAAGCGTGAAGGCCGTGTGCTGCTGTAGGTGCTACTTAACGTTCCGTCATTCGTTTCCTTTAGCGAAATCGCTGATTTCAGAGAGGACTGGCTTCCTGGTTTATGTGTCATGGCCAAGGAACTAGGAGATCGAATTAATGTTGTTTCAATATGGATTTTACTGCCCAAAGTCTTGAATGATGGAGAATCACGATACTCGTAGATATTGTCACGGGAGCGGAGTGCATGATGATTGGCAACCATATGAGCGTTATCTACACCGCTATGGCCATCATCAGGTAGCTCTGTGCCGTCGGGATTTATAAAAACATCTTCGTCATAAAAATCTGAGCGCCTAAACGAAAATAAAAATAGAATACCATTAATTGATTTCTTTAATAAGCAGCCATATTCAAATCAATAATAAACTATTGATTAATTGTAAGATGGCAGGTGTTAGATTAACAACAAAATGATTTAGAAAAAAAATATAAAAAAAACCTGTTTGTCTCACAAAAGGGCACTTTATATAAAGCAGCTGTAGACAAATGTATACCAAACTAGGCTTTTCCTATTCATGTGAGTTCACAGCTTGCATATTCGTTTGCATAAATAAATTTTACTCAGTGCCGGATTTAGGATCTATGGGCCCCTAGGCTCTTTTCGTGGTGCCCCTGGGAGTACTAAGGCAAACGGAGCTCCTCCAGATTTTAGTTTTTTAAAGTTAGAAACATAACCTAGTCTTACGGGTAAAAATTACGATTACGTTTTTTCTATACAATCTAAAAATACATGCTTTGTAAATTTTAAACCAAGTAATTTTTTTTTGTTTTGCATAGTAGGATGGGTATTGAATGGTAAAATAGAAATTTTTTTAATTTTTCACATATGTACATACACTGCCGGAACAAAGTATTGGCACAGCAAATTTTTCACAATATATGCAACAATTTTCATTCTAATATTTTTCCGATTTTCAAAAATTTTTTTGGATATGCAGATTGTAACCTAATCAATTATAATAAAGTGCAAGTTTTAAGTAGCTAGGAATTACCGTTGCTTTTTGGCAATCTTTTTTCACGCAGTCTCTTCCATACAAAATTTTTTTCGAAAATACTTTATATGGAAAAAATGCAAAACACCTTCAACCAAAAAATTCCCAAAAATCAGCGCGATTTTTGACTATCTCCGAACTTGCATTTTTTTTTACTAGAATTTAACGAGCTGAAAAACTGCATACTCAAAAAAATTCGNCATGCCACACAGCTCGCGATTCTATGGCCATTTTGAGGGAAAACTTCGGAGAACAATTCATCTCAAGAAATGGACCGGTAAGTTGGCCACCAAGATCATGCGATTTGACGCCTTTAGACTATTTTTTGTGGGGCTACGTCAAGTCTAAAGTCTACAGAAATAAGCCAGCAACTATTCCAGCTTTGGAAGACAACATTTCCGAAGAAATTCGGGCTATTCCGGCCGAAATGCTCGAAAAAGTTGCCCAAAATTGGACTTTCCGAATGGACCACCTAAGACGCAGCCGCGGTCAACATTTAAATGAAATTATCTTCAAAAAGTAAATGTCATGGACCAATCTAACGTTTCAAATAAAGAACCGATGAGATTTTGCAAATTTTATGCGTTTTTTTTAAAAAAAAAGGTATCAAGCTCTTAAAAAATCACCCGTTACAATCTATAAAGCACAGGAAAAGTTGTGCCCAGGATCGTGTTGTACGCAGAGTTTCCAGTTCCACTGAAAGAGAACAATAAACCCCCTTCTGCACAGTGATTCAAAACTGGCATTTAGTGTTCGTAATTCACTGGAGCCTTCATTTTTCACTTAATATGATTAATTTTTATTTTTTATGAAAGCTTACAATATTTGCAAGAGACCAGTTGAGCTTGATTTCTGAACATTTATTTGATANGAACTTGTAAGTCCCGGAGTTTCTGAGATTGTGGTAGTTGTAGTCGCAATAAGTGGTGCGCTCGATATTGGCGTTGGTGGCTCACATGTTAATAGACGTTTTTCCTCTACACTCTTCGGCTTTTGTGTAGTTGGTGTAGCACTATTATTGATTGTGCCCAAGCGTGAAGGCCGTGTGCTGCTGTAGGTGCTACTTAACGTTCCGTCATTCGTTTCCTTTAGCGAAATCGCTGATTTCAGAGAGGACTGGCTTCCTGGTTTATGTGTCATGGCCAAGGAACTAGGAGATCGAATTAATGTTGTTTCAATATGGATTTTACTGCCCAAAGTCTTGAATGATGGAGAATCACGATACTCGTAGATATTGTCACGGGAGCGGAGTGCATGATGATTGGCAACCATATGAGCGTTATCTACACCGCTATGGCCATCATCAGGTAGCTCTGTGCCGTCGGGATTTATAAAAACATCTTCGTCATAAAAATCTGAGCGCCTAAACGAAAATAAAAATAGAATACCATTAATTGATTTCTTTAATAAGCAGCCATATTCAAATCAATAATAAACTATTGATTAATTGTAAGATGGCAGGTGTTAGATTAACAACAAAATGATTTAGAAAAAAAATATAAAAAAAACCTGTTTGTCTCACAAAAGGGCACTTTATATAAAGCAGCTGTAGACAAATGTATACCAAACTAGGCTTTTCCTATTCATGTGAGTTCACAGCTTGCATATTCGTTTGCATAAATAAATTTTACTCAGTGCCGGATTTAGGATCTATGGGCCCCTAGGCTCTTTTCGTGGTGCCCCTGGGAGTACTAAGGCAAACGGAGCTCCTCCAGATTTTAGTTTTTTAAAGTTAGAAACATAACCTAGTCTTACGGGTAAAAATTACGATTACGTTTTTTCTATACAATCTAAAAATACATGCTTTGTAAATTTTAAACCAAGTAATTTTTTTTTGTTTTGCATAGTAGGATGGGTATTGAATGGTAAAATAGAAATTTTTTTAATTTTTCACATATGTACATACACTGCCGGAACAAAGTATTGGCACAGCAAATTTTTCACAATATATGCAACAATTTTCATTCTAATATTTTTCCGATTTTCAAAAATTTTTTTGGATATGCAGATTGTAACCTAATCAATTATAATAAAGTGCAAGTTTTAAGTAGCTAGGAATTACCGTTGCTTTTTGGCAATCTTTTTTCACGCAGTCTCTTCCATACAAAATTTTTTTCGAAAATACTTTATATGGAAAAAATGCAAAACACCTTCAACCAAAAAATTCCCAAAAATCAGCGCGATTTTTGACTATCTCCGAACTTGCATTTTTTTTTACTAGAATTTAACGAGCTGAAAAACTGCATACTCAAAAAAATTCGAAAAAATCTGGTTAAAAAGTTGAAAATTTTGATGAAAATTTGCTGAATTTTCGCGAGTTCTGCACAAAGTTTAGGAATTGTATTTTTATGTTTTTTGTAGTTGAATAAACCATGTTTTTATACAAAATTGGCGGAAAAATATTAGAATAAAAATTGTTGCATATATTTACGCCTTTTGTCCTTTATTTCTTAAACTGTCCTTTAAATCGGCTCTGCATTTTTCAGAGTTGATAAATTTTTAAACGCAGAATATGAAAAGTAAAAATGTCCCTTATAAAATATAATGAAAACCTTCGCCAGTTTGTTTCGCACCCCACTTAAGGGTTTCTGTTTAATCGGTAATCTTTATAACGGGTGATTTTTTTGAGGTTANTTCAAAACTGGCATTTAGTGTTCGTAATTCACTGGAGCCTTCATTTTTCACTTAATATGATTAATTTTTATTTTTTATGAAAGCTTACAATATTTGCAAGAGACCAGTTGAGCTTGATTTCTGAACATTTATTTGATAATGTTAAATTTTTTAGTGCAAAATTCAGATAAAGTAGCAATTTTGAAGAAAATGTATTCTCCTGTTCCAGTTAATAAATGTTACATAAAAAAAGACTAGTTCAAAACAATTGTATGTTTCTCCCAAACCAAAAAAAAATACATACAAAAAAATTTGAAAATGTTATAAAAAAATGTTCACCAAAATAAATATTTTTTTGGTTTTTAGTAAAAATTGGTGGAAAATGAAGGCTCCAGTGGATTATGAACATTGAATTCCAATTTTGTACCACTGTGTGCTGGCTTCGGCGTGCAGTATGAATTATGATAAACGCATTTTGGTAGCAAAGGATGGCGAAGTCCTTGGAAAGGATTTGGTTTAATTTTTCGCTACAGCAGGGGAACTTGTACAGTTAAATAATATAGGTAAGGTACTTTTATCATACAAGTTGTATGTACGTATTCCCAAATCATTTTGAAAAAAAGTCCTTTATTTTACGTTGGTTAATATGGACACCGTACATATATTGTGAAAAATTTGCTGTGCCAATACTTTGTTCCGGCAGTGTATGTACAGTTCCGAAAAAAAGTATTGGCACAGAGAATTTTTCGTACTGTATGCAAAGTTTTTTACTCTAATTTCTTTTCGCATTTTTTTTTAAATATACAATGTACATTGAAGAAGCATGCAAACATATATATGTATGTATGTACATTAGACCGCCGCTGTGGTGTAGTGGTAAGCAGTGCGCGCTTCCACTCCACAATGCCTGGGTTCAAACCCTGGTCAAAGCAACATCGCAAAAATATAGAAAAAAGGTTTTTTCTTAACAGCGGTCGTCCCTCGGCAGGCAATGGCAAACCTCCGAGTGTATTTCTGCCATGAAAAACAGCTTCTCATAAAAATACAATCGCCGTTCGGAGTCGGCGTAAAACTGTAGGTCCCTCCGCTTTGTGTGACAACATCAAGGCGCACGCCACAAATCGGAGGAGAAGCTCGGCCAAACACTAACATATGTGTAAGCGCCAATCTATTATTATTATGTACATTAGACTGCATCACCCCCCATACAAAAAAAATCGGTACTGTGTTTCCATTGGAATTATAAAATCTATTAAAATTTAAAACTTTCACCTAAATATTTCGGAAAAATATTAAGATTTACGGGAGCTGGACCGATTTGGATATACCTCCAAAAATTGAGTTTTTTAAGAATCAAAAAAGTTTCTCAAAGATTTTTTTCAACAAAATCCCCTCACATGACGGTTTAAGCTTAAATAATTTGTTATTGTTGTTGTTGTAGGCTAGTCGATCGATTACTTTCGTGTGCAAGAAAACCACTTTTTTCTTCACGTTTTGCCCAACGTTTCGCTAATCACCTTAGCATCTTCAGGGGCGCATCTTTATTTACATAGACATCAACAATAAACAAAGAACAATGTTATCGACAAATATTGATATACGTATGTACATAATTACAAAAATTAGGTTAAATATTTGAAAAACAACAAACGAAGATACAAACACAAAGGGACAATCACAGGTTTTTTGATTTTAACTGTGGCACTTACTCATAGTTAAGATTTAATTTACACTGGACATTTGGAAATATTTTGAAAAATTGAAAAACACCAAAAACATTGAAACGTATTGAACAGTGAACATTAAACATTAACTTATTAAAAATATTGATACAATCGCTGTGTGGTACTCTCGTCATACTAAATGTTTATTACAAGCATAGCATATAAGCAGCCGCTGCTGCTGTTTTTTAACTTTTTTCAAAGGTTGGTGTAAGAAAAACTTGTGAGGTATCATTGGAAAGGTATTTTGTCACCCTTTTTATTTCTTTGCTAATAAACTCTTTCAAAGGATGAAAGAGAAAGGTAGGATGATCGAACGTCATTCCAAGTTGAATTAAGATGTGTTGGTATTTGAAAAAAAGTTGGGATGTGAATGAGTTTCTTTTTTTTTGTACAGAAATAAAAAGAGTGGGAAAATACATTTTTACTGAGACCCCACAAGTCTAAATCAGAATAGTTTTGGCCCAGTAGTTATTCAAGTTTTTCGTAAATCAATCCTTGAAAAAGGTTAAAAAAGAGCACCAAAAATCACATTATTACGATTCCGTTGAGAAGATTTTTAGATATTTTTATGCAGCTTTTTTAAGCTTAATCTGTTTTGCCATCCGAGGGCTTTTTTTCAAAAAGTTCTTTAAGAAACTATTTTTATTCATAAAAAATTCTCTTTTTTAAATAGGTCCAGCTAACATAAATCTTAATATTTTTCTGAAATATTTTGGTGGACGTCTTCAAATATAATACATTTTATAATCCCGGCGGAAAAACGGCACCCTGAAATTGTGCATATGGAAACTGTGCATACGAAATAATGCATATGAAAAAAACCGAAATAATGCATATAAATATGCACAGTTTCGGTTGAAAACCGCAATAATGCATATTAGAAAAACCGAAATTAGGCATATGCACACTTTCGTCTGAAAACCGAAATAATGCATATAAGAAAAACGAAGTAATGCATACATGCACATTTTCGGTTCAAAATCGAAATAATGCATATGAAAAAACCGAAGTAATGAATATATGCACAGTTTCGACTCAAAACCGAAATAATGCTTATGACAAAAATCTAACTAGTGCACACATGAAAACGAACTTCTTTCTGCGTAGGCGCTTAGGGATTATAACCCTTACTAAGTATAATTTTCTTTTCTGTGTTGCCGGAAAAGGGGGGGGGCGGAAGTATTTTTGCGCAGAACTTCTTTTTGCGTAGGCTAGGGATTATAATCCTCACTAAGTAGAGTTCTGAAGGCGCAAGAATTTTTGTGCAGAACTTCTTTCTGCGTTCCGTTTCGTTAGAAAACCGAAATAATGCATATGAGCCATTCTTTTTAAGTCGGACGGATTTCGTAAAAAAAATATGTTGTGTCTCCGATTCGCTTGAACTTTTTTCTGGGGGTTCTATACATGCATAGATGCACAGTTTCAGTTGAAACCGAAATAATCTCTACATTAATGCACAGTCTCCATATGCGCAATTGCGGTTCCTGCATACATATATCCATCAGTAGGTAAATCAACGAAGCCCGCTTGTTTCATTGTACATATGGTATATCCATATGAACATATATATGTACATAGGTACACGAAGCAGGATTGCTTCATTCATATACAAGGTTGCCACTTACTTCTTTTTTGTATACCAAAAAGAGCACCAAAACGTAAAAAGTTTACCAAAATATGTTTTATCTCTATATTTCATTGTTTAAATATTTTCCAAATACACATTGATAATATTTTTAATAAGCCAATTTTTTGAGTTTTTGTGGGCTATTTTATAATGCTGGAACATAACTTTATCAAGATAAATTCTCTGTAGTAATACTTTCAGAGCTGGAGCGTCGGTGTGAAGTCGAACGACATCACCGCTGCACTATGTCCATGTCGTTGTAAAGCTCATACAGCTCATCGTTCCATCGTCTGCGGTACTCGCAGTCGCCAACGCGTAAAGGCCCGTAAATCGTCCGCAAAATCTCTCCCTCGAATACTCCAAGAGCCGCCTCATCGGATGTTGTCATTGTCCATGCTTCTGCGCCATATACCGGCACGGGCATGATGAGTGACTTATGGAGTGTGGTTTTCGTACGTCGAGAGAGGACTTTACTCCTGAATTGCCTACTCAGTTCCAAAGTAGCACTTGTTGGCAAGAGTGATTCTGCGTTGGATTTCCATGCTGACATTATTATCGGTGTTAATGCTGGTTCCCAAGTAAACGAAATTTTCTACTTTCTCGAAATTATAACTGTCAACAGTGACGTGGGTGCCAAGGTGCGAATGTGCTGACTGTTTGTTTGTTAACAGGAGATTCTTCGTCTTGTCCTCGTTTACCACCAGACCCATTCGCTTTGCTTCCTTATCCAACTTGGAAAAGGCAGAACAGATTTCGCGGTTTTTTTTTACCGATGATGTCGATTCCACCGGCATAAGCCCGCAATTGCACGCTCTTGTAGTAAATTGTTCCTGAGCGGTTAAGTTCTGTAGTTCTTATTATCTTCTCCAACATCACATTAAAGAAGTCAGGCGAAAGGAAGTCGTCCTGTCTGAAGCCCCGTTCGGTGGCGAACGGCTCGGAGAGGTCTTTCCCAATTCTGGCCGAGCTGGTAGTATTGCTCAACGTCCTTTTAAACAGCCGTATCAGTTTGGCGGGGATGCCAAATTCAGACATAACGGCGTATAGGCAACTACTTTTAGTGCTGTCGAAAGCGGCTTTAAAGTCGACAAATAGGTGGTGAGTAACGATTTGTTTCTCGCGGGTCTTTTCCAAGATTTGGCGTATTGTGAATACCTGGTCTATGGTGGATTTTCCAGGCCTAAAGCCACACTGATAAGGCCCAATCAGTTCATTGACGGTGGGCTTCAGTCTTTCACACAATACGCTCGATAAGACCTTGTAACCTATGCTCAGAAGGCTGATCTCGCGGTAGTTGGCCCGAATGGCGGGGTCGCCTTTCTTGTGGATTGGGCAGAGCACATTTAAATTCCAGTCGTCAGGTATGCGTTCATCTGACCATATTCTGCATAAGAGTTGATGCATGCACCTTATCAATCGCCACCGTAATTGAATAGCTCAGCTGACTGGCTGTCAGCTCCAGCAGCTTTGTTGTATTTCAGAAGCGTTATTGCCATTCGTACCTCGTCATGGTCAGGCGGAGGAACATCGGCTCCGTCAGCATCGACTGAGGGCTCGGGTTCTTCTTCTCCACAACTTTCCGTGCTGCTACCATTCAGTAGCGTGGAAAAGTGTTCCCTCCATAATTTATGTACGTTCTGGACATCTGTAACTAGGTCGCCATCGTTGTTCTTACAGAAGTACGCCATGGTCTTGAAACCTTCCGTAAGTAGCCTAACTCTCTGGTAAAATTTTCGGGCATTCTTCCTGTCGGCCAGCATTTCAAGCTCTTCGCACTCACGTACTTCGGCCTCTCTCTTCTTATTGCGGCAAATACTCTCGCTTCCCTTTTCAGATCCCCATAGCGGTCGCAAATAGCGCGCGTTGCGCCCGATCGCAGCGTGACCTGTAAGCGGCATTTTTTTTCTCTGCAGCTTCCTGACACTCCTCATCGTACCAGTTGTTCTTTCGGGCTCGCTGAAATCCGACTATATCTTCGGCGGCGGTACTTAATGAGCAGGAAATGTAGTTCCACTGCTCGCATATTTCGGCTTGTTGAAGAGTGCTCTCTGAGAGCAGGTGTGAGAGTCGAGTAGCGAATGCATTGGCTGTCCGTTGTGATTGCAGCTTTTCGACGTTAAGCTTTCCTTGCATATTTGGGCGCACATTTTTTGACTGTAATAAGATAGTGGTCCGAGTCAATGTTTGGGCCTCGGAGGGTACGTAGGTCCAAAACACTGGTAGCATGCCTTCAGTCTATCACAACATGGCCGATTTGGTTTCTTGTTTTTCGATCCGGAGACAGCCACGTAGCTTGATGAATCTTTTTATGCTTGAACCTAGTACTGCATACTTCCATGTTTCGGGCCCCGGCGAAATCGATCAGCCTCAGTCCGTTGTCGGACGTTTCGTCGTGGAGGCTGAATTTTCCGACGGTGGTTCCAAAGATCCCTTCCTTGCCCACCCTGGCATTGAAGTCGCCAAGCACGATTTTGATATCGTGGCGTGGGCAGCGCTCGTACGTGCACTCCAAGCGCTCATAGAAGAGATCCTTGGATAACTCAGCCTTCTCTTGCGTCGGGGCATGGACGCAGATGAGCGAGATGNGTACGGTGGTATATATATGTGCAGTGGAGTGTGTATGCTTCGTTTGTACGTTGTCGATATGTATCGGAAGGTATGTATATGCGTTGTTATGTGTGTACAGTGGTGTCTGTATGTATGTATAGTGGGATATGTGTGTACGGTGGGGTGCGTATGTACTCCAACGTGCTGTGTACTATTGTTTCGTAGTGAATTGCTACGTTACAAACGTTGTATTGATACGTTTTGGAAGTCAGCCTACCACAAATCCAACACCGAATTTGCGCTTCTTTACATGGCCGCTGTAGGATATTTCGCAAGGCCCCAGGCATTGCTTGCCTTGCCCCGTCCAACGCATTTCTTGGATGGCGGTGATGTCAGCTTTTGTTCTTACGAGGACATCACCCAGCCGCAAGAGTCGGGATTGAGTATAGCCGTGCAACTGTAACTGCATACACAGTACAACGACTATACCCCATTGCACTGCATTATTATTTGAGGAAATAAAAGCGAGCTATATAGAGCTACTGAGTTGGTCCCATAAAAATTCACTCCATCCTTAGGCCATTTATGAAATTAGGCATTTTAGAGGGTGTCATGTTCTTGATTCTAGCCGGATACGGCCATAACCAGGTTGCTTGATGTTTGGCCAGTGCTGCATATGTAATAATCGGTTTTGTCACTGTAATGAGTGGCCAAAACGTAAATTTTACCATTACGTCTCTGACAGCCTTGTTGTTAACATCTATGAGATATGACTTGCAGTTGAGCCTTTTGTTCAGGGTTATTCTTAAATACTTCCCGCCCGCCGATAACCAATTTCCGAAATTCCCGACGGGAAGGAGTCGATGGTGGACTTTAGTGGTTTGGATTTTTTTTTCATACGATGTACTATGAAACCAGTGGCGTAGCCAGGATTTCGGGAAGGGGGTGGGATGAAAAAAAAAAATCTGCGATAATTTAAAGGTGAGCCCCACAATGGCTATAGGCGTCGCCCGTTTGTATTCTTTCATACATATATGAAGCATTCTTACAGTTATATATTTTTTGTCTAAGTGAGAAGGACAGTATGTTTCATAAGGCTGTACTCGTAGACTGTCTTACAAAGGTTTTATTTAAGCTATGAATTAAGGGAATCGATTCTAAAAGGCCTTTTTCACGCTCTACATATATATATATATCTTATATATATCCCTTGTTGTATACTGTTTTCCCTCCCATTTCGTGATTAGCGCAAATCCTCTACAAATTTATGGCCTTATTCACAAAAAATAGAATAGATTTAAAGAGCTTTATAAAGTGACGAATTCGTTAAAACAACCTAGCTGCAAATCACTTTGCATACAGCAGTGTTGGTAGCTAGGCGTATGTACGCATAGAAAACAGGAAGAAGAAGTTTGTTTACAATTTTGCGAGTGCGTGCAAGCATTTTATGAAAATGACGGGCGAAGCGATAAAATTCGTGCAATGAATAGAAAAATACCCCTGCATTTATACTAGGTTCATTCCTTATCTTTTTGGACTAAAATCTGAAAAGTGTCAGAGTTAGCGAAATGCGCTCTCTAAAAGAGAATAACAGGAAAAGTAAAGGAACGCAAAAAACCAAGTTTTTAGTCCAAAGAATGGCAACAACAAAACTAACGTCAAATAAGAATGGAAATGTATGTACAAAACACATTCACACAAGCACAAGCACAATAAACACTTACTATATCAATTATTTTTTGCCTCCTTACAATTTTAATTCACTTTTTTTACTTTTTAGATTATTCTCACTTTTTGCGTATTCTTTAATTTTCGTTAATTTAAATTCAGTTGAGTTTGACACTTATCAGGACTGACTAAATCTGACTACTTCGGACTGAAGAGAGTCATTCTCAGTGTTGCTCTCTCATTTTTGCTGTTATTTTAGAGTTAAGGAACGCTTTTTGGACTAAATCTGACTACTTCGGACTTTTTCTGACTATTTCTGGGAGATAAGGAACGCTCCTAATAACACGTTGAAGGAATAGTCCCGAAAGGATTTGACGGAAAAAGCTTGATCAGAGATTGCTGAAGGGATGAAATGGTCAAGTATGTACATATGTATAGAAAAGTGGTCAAAATATACAATATTTATCGGCGCTTACATTTAAGCACTGAAACAAAAGAAAAATATGTTTACCATTTGAACTTCTTATTTAAACCACTAACCACGACGAGACTATAAATAATTGTATTTTAGCTTATTTGTAGGGGCTGAATGTAAGGAGAAATGGAAGAATACAGAATACGGAATGCATTTGTCCGGAGTTTAAAACCGTTTCCCAGTGGTTCTTCGGAAAAAGCTAAGAAGTCCTACTATTTTAACGACGTATTGGAGTTTGTTTTGCTGTAAACCCGGCCAGTCCAGCATTTGGAACATACTGCAAACTTCGAAATAAAAGAATCTGATGTGCACCACTACGAGGACATGGAAACAACTGAAGATGTTGAGCACGACGATATTAATGTAGTGGCTGAAAAACGCAATCCTTTGCCACTCCTTTATGTATGGAAAACAAAAAGAAAAAGAAGAGACTTGGAGATAGGGTTGCCAGATTGTTATGCACGAAATCAGTACGTTAGACTTTTTCATGCTAAAAAATCAGTACTTTTCAGTACACTTTTATTCAAAGCAAAATTATGAATGTAAGTAACAGATAATGCTTTAAAACGCTAGAGTACTTATTTTTAACAATATTTTGGTATAAATAAAATATAGTTCATAAAAAGTAAAAGTGTTATTCATTTTAACATGAGTGTACACATCGTTGTACACAGAAGTGGCGATATATTGCCAATAAATTATTTTATATTTATGACATTTTTGAATAGCAATCATGAGATCATTTCTATCTTCAGTGTTTAAATAGTCAAAGAATTCTATACATTTAATTTTAAACTTACTTTTAATTTGAAGTTCACTTTAAAAAATTTAATTAGAAGCCGGTTTCTCTCTTTGCGTCAGGAAGCAAACTTTATACTTAAGACCCTCTCAGTTGCTTCGTTTGAGTGTGGCATTGAAAAAACAAAATCACATATTTTTTTTTAGACTGTGGAAACGTACCACTATTTAAGGACTTCATCTATATTTCCTCACGGCTTAAATTATTTTTTTCAAATGCGCCAAAACTTGGAAAGGCTAAAAATTCGCTAAAAATGTATCTAAGGCATCGAGATGTCTTGTATGGAAAGCTCTTTTACAATGTCAGTTAATTTTGAAAAAAGAATTGTAAGTTATAGGCAAAAGCCATTCGAATATTAAAATTTGCTGTTATTAAACTGAAAGATATTTTCGAGATAGCTAACAACACTCGACAAAAAACGTCATCCTTCTTTTTAAATAATTCAAGCTCCATCATATTATCGCAACTGGTACGTAACGACCCGGTGATGTGNAGTTAAGGAACGCTTTTTGGACTAAATCTGACTACTTCGGACTTTTTCTGACTATTTCTGGGAGATAAGGAACGCTCCTAATAACACGTTGAAGGAATAGTCCCGAAAGGATTTGACGGAAAAAGCTTGATCAGAGATTGCTGAAGGGATGAAATGGTCAAGTATGTACATATGTATAGAAAAGTGGTCAAAATATACAATATTTATCGGCGCTTACATTTAAGCACTGAAACAAAAGAAAAATATGTTTACCATTTGAACTTCTTATTTAAACCACTAACCACGACGAGACTATAAATAATTGTATTTTAGCTTATTTGTAGGGGCTGAATGTAAGGAGAAATGGAAGAATACAGAATACGGAATGCATTTGTCCGGAGTTTAAAACCGTTTCCCAGTGGTTCTTCGGAAAAAGCTAAGAAGTCCTACTATTTTAACGACGTATTGGAGTTTGTTTTGCTGTAAACCCGGCCAGTCCAGCATTTGGAACATACTGCAAACTTCGAAATAAAAGAATCTGATGTGCACCACTACGAGGACATGGAAACAACTGAAGATGTTGAGCACGACGATATTAATGTAGTGGCTGAAAAACGCAAT
This sequence comes from Rhagoletis zephyria, assembly GCF_001687245.7. NCBI lineage: Eukaryota > Metazoa > Arthropoda > Insecta > Diptera > Tephritidae > Rhagoletis > Rhagoletis zephyria. The sequence goes on along the minus strand of NW_016164025.1, from coordinate 12,277 downwards.
CCTTTGCCACTCCTTTATGTATGGAAAACAAAAAGAAAAAGAAGAGACTTGGAGATAGGGTTGCCAGATTGTTATGCACGAAATCAGTACGTTAGACTTTTTCATGCTAAAAAATCAGTACTTTTCAGTACACTTTTATTCAAAGCAAAATTATGAATGTAAGTAACAGATAATGCTTTAAAACGCTAGAGTACTTATTTTTAACAATATTTTGGTATAAATAAAATATAGTTCATAAAAAGTAAAAGTGTTATTCATTTTAACATGAGTGTACACATCGTTGTACACAGAAGTGGCGATATATTGCCAATAAATTATTTTATATTTATGACATTTTTGAATAGCAATCATGAGATCATTTCTATCTTCAGTGTTTAAATAGTCAAAGAATTCTATACATTTAATTTTAAACTTACTTTTAATTTGAAGTTCACTTTAAAAANAGTTCATAAAAAGTAAAAGTGTTATTCATTTTAACATGAGTGTACACATCGTTGTACACAGAAGTGGCGATATATTGCCAATAAATTATTTTATATTTATGACATTTTTGAATAGCAATCATGAGATCATTTCTATCTTCAGTGTTTAAATAGTCAAAGAATTCTATACATTTAATTTTAAACTTACTTTTAATTTGAAGTTCACTTTAAAAAATTTAATTAGAAGCCGGTTTCTCTCTTTGCGTCAGGAAGCAAACTTTATACTTAAGACCCTCTCAGTTGCTTCGTTTGAGTGTGGCATTGAAAAAACAAAATCACATATTTTTTTTTAGACTGTGGAAACGTACCACTATTTAAGGACTTCATCTATATTTCCTCACGGCTTAAATTATTTTTTTCAAATGCGCCAAAACTTGGAAAGGCTAAAAATTCGCTAAAAATGTATCTAAGGCATCGAGATGTCTTGTATGGAAAGCTCTTTTACAATGTCAGTTAATTTTGAAAAAAGAATTGTAAGTTATAGGCAAAAGCCATTCGAATATTAAAATTTGCTGTTATTAAACTGAAAGATATTTTCGAGATAGCTAACAACACTCGACAAAAAACGTCATCCTTCTTTTTAAATAATTCAAGCTCCATCATATTATCGCAACTGGTACGTAACGACCCGGTGATGTGCATAAAACGATTGATCTTTTTGTTGTATTATTTTCTTGGGCATATCAAATATTATTTGAAACATGTCAACTGTAATTAAATTATTTTCTTCTTACTTTCTACAGTGCAGTTTAAGTAAGTTCCAATGTTATGTAACAACCTTAAGAAAATCCTACTTGTTTCTATTGAAAATTCAGTACAAATCAGTACAAATTGTGAAAAATCAGGACATTAGCGTACTGATTGAAGAAATTAATAAAATCAGTACAAGAGTTGAAAAATCAGTACTGCACTGATAAAATCAGTACGTGTGGCAACCGTACTTGGAAAAGCAAAGGATGATGTTGACATGGCAGTTATTACTTATTTAAAGGAAAAAACAGAAAATAAAGAAGATCCTCGTAAGATGTTTTTGTTGAGCTTACAGGAGGACATTTCGAATCTTTCAGATATACGACTCAGGCAGTTCAAAATACGGACCTTACTCTTGCTAGAGGAATTGTCAAGTGGACAAGATCAAGAGACTGGAAACCAGCAGCTTATTCAAACGCCTGTATCTCACCACTCAAGCTTTCAAGTCAACACGCTCCTTCGCCCGTTGATTCACAAACTGTTTTTTACAGTACAAGTGACAGTGCCAACAGTAACTCAGAAGCGTTCAGCCAACAATTTTTCATCAACATTGAATAATTTTTAACACGCATTTCGTGTCAACTAATTAAGTTAGTTAGGGGATTCCCTTAAACTAGTAAAGTCTTATTTAACCAAGGTTCATAGAATAGAAGGTTACGACATCAGCCATGGCCGCCATCTTGATGACGTAAAATATCTTATAAAAATACAGTATTTTAGTCAAAAATACATCAAGTTTTATTTCAAATATGTGTAACCCTGATATTTACCGTTTGGCAATTTGCGTTGAAGTTTGTGCTTTTTTCTGCGTCTTTGAGTTAATTTAAATCAGAGTTGGCCAGTGAAAGCTTTTATTTTGAGCCAGCCGTATGCAAATTGTACAGAAATCTTTTAAAAGCTTTGGCACGCGTGCCTATGAAGTGGCCAACATTGATTTAAATTATTACAAATTTAAGAGCGCTGTTTTTGATTGCAGAAGTTACGCTGAAAAAGGTAACTTTAGGTTTTACCGTATGTCTAAATATGAATTGCAATTTCGGTAGCGAAATTTTGCCAATGTTATGAACGCTTTTTATTTAAAAATGCGCGAGTGCGTTCTGCTCACTTTCAAGAATAAAATCACCAGCAAATTTCAATTTGTATTCGATTTACATTTCATTTGTCACTATTGTACGAATATTATTATGTTAATCCAGTTTCACGTGAAGTTATAACACTTTCTGTTGTTATAATAAGCTTTACCACGATTTCATATCAAAAATGCTCATTTGATAAGGATTCCTAAAATATGCTATACGGAAACTATATTTTCTGTGTTTTGTGTACTCTCCTTCTTCGGAAAATATTTCAGCCAATCAGAACTCACTTCGCAACTACGTCATTGGAGGAAAACAAATTTTTGACAGCACCATGTCGTAACCTTCTATTTTATGAAAATTGTTATTTTACAATTTATTTTCATTTTGTTTATTCAATGTTTTTTTATTTTTTATTAAAGTGTTGATCATTATGTACCACACTTCAAACCATGTATAAAAATTATAAAATTTCTACCAATTTTCACCAAAATATCAAAATATTTATTCAGAACTATGGGAAAAAATTTAGATATGCAGTTTTATATCAATAATGATAGAATACAAGATTGCGCATTCCGGCGGGTAATGACGTAAAGACGAATGGAGTAGATGAAGGAGAGAATAATTGGAGATGGAGAAGGGGAAAAATGTAAGCTGTCAAATCATGGAGGTCGCCATATTTAAAATTTGTTTACATTGAGTGAACGTGTGATAATAAAATTATATTTTACTTATATAAATAGTGCACAAATAAAACTAAATGAAAATTTTGCTTCGTAAGGAACATCTGGCAATCTGTTATTTTCTTGTTCATATTTATAAATATATGAGTGTCGTTAAAACCTAATAAAAGCTCAGCGATCGCGAGGAAGACACATTTTGGGAACGGTTTAGTTATTTGCCCAATGATTTCGGGCTACTGTGTCCGAATGGGTGACGCGATCTAAAAAAACTTAGTACACACTTGTAACCAAGAATCAAAACTTCATTTTAAAACCTAACCGCCAACACGAAAAGGTCTTCTGCACAAAAAAACCGTTTAACCGAGTTTACATTTCTGGTGACAAAATGCTTATTTGAAACCATTTTCCAAAGGTTCCCCAGGGGCCTGCGGAAGATTCCGAGGGGTCAAGTGTGACATTTTACAAAGCTTGAACTGTGCTCTTTCTAGTGGGTTGAATATCAAGAGCCAGGCCCTCTCCCTTTCTGCACACTAACCCGAAGCAGTGTGCAAAAAACTAAACGACCCTATTACATGCATACATACATATAAACATCTCTGCATACATACAAACATTTGCTAAAATGACGTCGCATGAACATTTGATTCTGTTAAATTCGCCAAGAACAAAGTAGCGGTACTGCTGATTGCGCCACCTCTGTCTCCCTACATCGTGAAATCCTATTAGGCTAAAATGTAAACTTCAAGAAGATAGGAAATCACGTTGATTTTTAATGATTTTTTGCTAACGCTTTTGTGCATTTTCTCCCATATACATAAATTATGATGGAAATTTCTTTTATATGGAATAAAACGCCTTGCACCTTCAACAAAAAAATCATTAAAAATCAACGCGATTTCCTAGCGTCTTGAAATTTACATTTTATCATGACGGAATTTTAAGGGCTATAAAACTGCATACCTAAATATCTATATACATAAAGATATGCACCGTTCGTTCGATTTTCAAAAATGGGCTGTCAAATTAAAGCTCTTGGCCTGTAGATGTGCAAACTGGTTTTATTTTTTCGAAAGGAATTGCCACCTGATAAAAAGTTGCATCCAAATAATTTAATAACCAATGCCATCAGATCCACACCGTTCGTTTGATTTTCCAAAATTAGGTGTAAAATTAAAACCCTTGGACTGCAGATATGCACTAAGGTTTAACTGTTTTGAAAAGAGTTGCCACATTTTAAACATTTCCATTCAAAAAATCAAAAAAAATCAAAATAATTACAAAATGGGTACCAATGGAAATGGTTTTGAACATTTTAGTTTCTTAACTAAACTTTTGGAGGGTTGCCACCTGTTTAAAAAATTAAATTCAATTTGAATTAAGGAAATTAGTTAGGAGAAATTTGTTTCAACATATGGGTGCACAACGAAAGGGGCTTCAGAAGGTAGCCGATTGAAAATATTTTGAAGAGGGTTTGCACCTGCTTGCAATGTCGAATTTAGTTAACTTATCCACAAGTTATATGAAATGTCAAAATAATGATGTCAAACGAAAGAGCGTTAAGAAGCCTTTAGTTTGAATACAAAAAATATTTTTGAAGTGTTGGAAGAGGGTTGCCACCTGTTTAAAAATTTAATTCAAAATATTAAATGAGTTAAACGAATTATTAAAATATGGGCATCAATTGAATGGGGGTTGACAAATCTTTATTTGAACTATATTTAGCGGGGTTGCTAAAATTCAACTTAAACCTGTTTAAAACGTCGAATTTTACTATATCTATATATATGATACGCGAAAGGACTTTTTGTCCAGGTCATCAGTTCGATTTTAAAAAATGAGGTATCAAATTAAAGGGTTTGATGTGTAGATGTGCAGTAGGGGTTTACTTTTTCGAAAAGAGTGGCCACCTTTTAAAAAATTAAGTTGAAATTATATATAAATCAATACCATCATATCCCCATCCTTCGCTCGATTTTCAAAAATGAGGTGTCAAATTAAAAGGCTTAGTTGTAGATGTGCAATGAGGTTTAGCGTTTTGAAAAGAGTGGCCACCTTTAAAAAATTAAATTCAAATTATTTCAAAAACTAAATCATTTATTAAGAAATAGGTATCAGTCAAAATGGATATTAAAAGCTTTGATTCTTGACTTAGCTGTGTGTGTTGCCCTCTGTTTAAAAAATCAAATTAAGATGCCAGATCTTTTCTTATTATTTTTATTATTTAAAATTAGTTTGAAGGACATGAACATTTTTGTCAACCTTCGATCGGTTTGCAAACCTCGCCACACACGTTGCAATCTTAACCGATTGTTTCAATTTGTTGTCCGTTTGTAGCCTGCTTTAGACATAGATATCGGGACCCACGGGACCCGCGTTACAATTCTGAAAAACGTCGGGATGGGCGGGTTCGGGACTTAAAAATCGAATTTCGAAATGGGATTACATATTTAGTCCCGTGCCCATCTCTAGTCCAGACGAAAGGGGTTTAAAAAGGTAATATGAAAATGTTTTGAAAAGGGTTGCCACCGGCTTTAAAAGCCGAATTTAGTTAAAAACATGTTATATGCAGTATTAAAATATGGGTGTTAAACGAAAGAGTGCTCAGTGTAAACATACAAATTTTGTTTAATGGTTTGAAGAGAGTTTCCAGCTGTTGAAAATCTTAAATTTAAATGAATTATTAAGTTAAATAAATAACTAAAAGAGGTGACTTAGTCGTTCATGGGTTTGAGAAGGATTTATATCTGAACTGTTAGGAGAGTTGCCAGGTGATAAAAAAATTAAATTCAATCTAATTCATCAGTTAATTGAATTAAGTATCAAAGTATCAGACGGAAGAGCTTTAAAAAGATTTCAGTTTGAAAATACTTCGCAGAGGGTTGCCACCTGTTTGAAAGCCTAATTTATTTATTAGGTTTTACACAATTTTAATGAAATATTAAAATATGAGTGGCAAAAGAAAGAGTTTTAATAAAACTTTAGTTTGAAAATATTTTTTGTTAGGGTTCTATGCGATTTTTATTTTGAGCAATAAAGTTCGGTAATTGTGTTGTCAGCCGTCTCGGTGAAGTCAATTGGCCCCCTCGGAGCCGAGATTTTACGCCCTTAGTTTTTGTGTGCCATGCCGTGAAGGACCGATATTATGCGAATAATATACATATTAACGATTCAGGCCCTTAAGGCGCATGTCTTTCTTGTGATAGAGCCAGAAACTGTCACCAAGGTCTTGGAAAACTGGGTTAACAAAATGCATTACTGCGAAGACGGTCACATGATGAAATCGTGTTCCATAACTAATGGGAATATTTGTTCTTTCGAATAAACCCATAATACACCGAAAAAATTAGTTTGAGTTAATTTTTATAAATAAATATTTTTTTTTTGTTATAGTCATCAGATCTTTTATGTGAAGGTCATCAGATCAGTACCGTCATTCTAAATGTGCATTGAGGTGTTATTTTTTGAAGGTACGACTATTTTTAGCGGTACAGGGTGGTTTGAATTTTGAAAAAATGAAAAACTGACGCCATGTGAGACCTCTCTTCGTTCAGAAAGGTTGGACGAATTGACTTGAAACATTTCCAATATTTATTAACCCTAGAATACTAACGTTCGCCTGTGAGGTGAAACGAATTCGGTTTTCTCTCGATATTTCAGGAATGCTTTTAATGATCAAAGTAGGCGTTTACGTCAACTCAGTTTAGCGCTGTACGAGGTTGTTAGCAGCAGGGATTGGTATTGGTTGAACGTCAACTGTTTCATACTCAATCAATACTGCTGCTTTGTATGACTGAGCAGCGGCGTTGGCTTAGTTCTATCGATACCTAGACGAAATTAGAGGATGACTGAACACCAGCGCATAGCGTGCTGTCTTGCAAATACAGCCACCACAGAACGATGCTTATAACAGCTCATACTCAAGGATGATAGAATACAAGATTGCGCCGATTGCAGCAGAATTCGTGAGAGTAATTTTAGCGTGACGTCATCGTAGAGTTGACAACTGAGAGCGGCGAGAATGAGGGCGACTAGTGATGTGCTGAATTGTCCCCAATACTCGGTACCCAATACTTAAAAAAGATTTCGGTACCCTATACTTCCTTTTCGGTATCCGATACCGATTATTTACATTAAACCCTCGCCATTATATGCATTTCAGGTTTAGAAAAAACTTTCATTACTAATTTATATGATATCGGCTAAAACACTTGAACTTATCGCCACAGAAAAATATTATTTTATCAGTTTTAACCTTAGTCGATCCAAGGTTCAAGAAAAATGCTTTGACGGATGAAGAAGCCTTTCAGGGGAGAGATTCTGTAGCCAGTTAGCGACAAGTTTCGGATCGATATCGCACTTGTTGACTTACAAATATTTGATATCAAACGTCGACAAAACCGATACCGATTCGAAAATTGTCGTTAACTGGTTACAGAATCTGTCCCAGGCCTACAAAAATGATATCGTCCGATTCAGCTGGAACAAAAATGCTTCAAACAAGTAAGGGTTTCTCTGTATTATGGCATCGAACCGACATATATACATCTTTCATTTGAATCAGTAAAAAAGCTCTATTGGCTCTTACATTCGGGTTTTGTTAGGCGTTTTTTCCATATTTTTGGCCTATGTGCGATTTTATTCGAAACCTAAATGTTTCGGTACCGAGTATCGAGAGTATTGGGTACTTAAAAGTATTGACTCAGCACATAACTACTGCTGTCTTCTCTACTATGACGTCACCAAAATAGCTGATTCTGTCAAAATCACTGAGAGCCGAGTAGCGCTATCGTCATCGGCGCCACCTCTGTATTTTCTCCACCGTGACGTCAAAATATACCAGAATGAGAGAGCAAAGACGAATTCAATAAGAAAAAGAAGAAGAATCGAACAGCTGGGGCGAAATTGAAAGGTTTGTTTACAAAGTGCATAATAAATCGCGGATTTACGGAATTATTTAATTTTAAATGGTAAATTGGTTGTTTAAAAGTAAAGAATGTGTACTTCTTAAATGCAATGCAAATCGCTGAAAGTGTTAAAACACTGCAATCATTATAATGATTTGCATTACACTTACTGTGGGGAGTTCCTCCTCATGATTAGGAAAAATTCATTTCGAGGATAAAATATACATAATTATGTGTTATTTATGAACAAAATGTAGGTGAAGTATAATATTCATCTTTAATGTATGCTTATATTCATGCTTAATGAAGAATAATATCAATAGTTAAGTACGTAATTAACGCTTGTGATTTATACACTGGAAAACTTAAATCGTAATTATTAGCATTGAATGGAGTTTTCTTAAATGTAAGTTTAAAATAAAAAAGTCCATTGTAAGATTATATTTTTATGAAAAGCGTAAATTTTGTGAATTTATCAAGCCAAATTCTAAATTTCCGAATATATTTCAGTTTTTATTAAAAAAAAAACAAGGTTTGTATAGTTATACAGACCCCAATCCCTGCCAGCGCATCCGCCCAAGTTTGAGTGATCTACAAGTTACAAGCATTTTTAGCATTTAACAGTTCATTATCATGTACGGTGTAATATTAATTATTATACACTGAGCTATGAACTATGAACTATCTGTACTAGTATCTATAACAATACACAATAATTTGCAATGTTTTTACACATTTGCAATTAGTTTCGGGCACTATTACACAGTCATGATTTGTGCAACTCTGTCATAAACTGCGTTTATACGTAAGCTATTTGCAAATAAAAATAATTTGCAAGTAACTAACTCACTGTTTATTCGATGGTGAAAAATTCTTTTTTAATATTGCCGGATCATAAAAAGGCAATAATATGACCATCGAAAAGGGAAATAAAGTTAAAACTGGCAACGTCTTGATTATAAAAAGGCAATAAGATGACCATCGAAAAGGAAAATTAACCTAAGAATGGCAGCGTCTTGCGCTTATTTGCAAATAGTACCACTAATCAATACTTATTTGCGTGATTTAGTTATTTGCAAATAAAAAATTAACTCAGCGTTTATACGGCAAATTTTACCATTTTGCAAATTGTTATTTGCAAATAATGCGTGCGTATAAACGTAGTAATAGTACGGTTGTTGCCCCTTTCATACCACAGTAATTTTGTATACAACTCTGAATCAACAAAATGCATGCTCCTTCTGATTTTCAACCCTGATCAGATTTTACCCCCGAGGAGTACTGAAAAAGGTTTATTACTATATATGCTGTGCATGAGAGCTTATGTGAAAGACTGGCGAAGGCAAGATGCCGCAGTTAGCTAACTTGATTTGTTGCAGAAGTCAAACCGCCGCCTTTGGTATGTTGCTGAAGGCGCATTTGACGTGTTGCCGAAGTGATGATACTGTAGTCAGCGTTGCCGTTTTGGTCCGATTGGACCAAAATTGGTAGCTTCATTCTCAATTCAACCGAACTTAGCATTAAGATTTGTTCACTTACTTTGCATTTATATGTTGAAAACATTGCTTTCACTTTGCTCACACGTATAAGTTTTCTTTGGTTTTTCTAAATTTGACTAAGCACAAAATTTTCTACAAACAAAAACTCACTTCCCAAAGCTATGATCGATCATCTGTTGAAATTGAACGCAAAATTGCCTATCGTGTTGAAAGAAAAATTGGTGATAGGCAATTTGCAAAGTGTGAGTGTATTGGTAAAAATGAGGGTGAGAGTATGCAAATTGAAACAAGATTTGGAATTTTGTTTTATTGACATGCATAAAATGTCTGACTTTGTTTTTTTAAACATTAAAAATGTTTGATATGAATTGGATTAAATTCAATGGTAATCACATTTTTACAAAAGTTTTTTTACGCAATACGTTAATTCTTTTGTTTAAAAGCCCGAATTTGTTTTGATTAACCTTAAAGATTGGCATGAATGGTTAACCAACACTGTAAACAATATTATACTGCCTATTCGTGTAACTAAAAACCCTGTAAATCCAAGAAATCTTGTTTTAATAATGAACAAAAATTTGGTAGTTTGGAAACTGATTTGGTAGGCGTTTTGGTACCTAAAAATTAACTCAAGTGGCAACACTGACTGCATAAAAACGACACTTGCTTGTTTGAAATGAAGCATTGATATGTACATACATACATACGTACGTATGCACATTCCTCACAACTAGCCAGTGGTGAGCAAAGCAATTGAATGGTAGACGCGCTATAAATCACGGTGGAGAGAATACAGAGGTGGCGCCGATGACGATACCGCTACTCGGCTCTCAGTGATTTTGACAGAATCAGCTATTTTGGTGACGTCATAGTAGAGCAGACAGCAGTAGTGATGTGCTGAGTCAATACTTTTAAGTACCCAATTCTCTCGATACTCGGTACCGAAACATTTAGGTTTCGAATAAAAGCGCACATAGGCCAAAAATATGGAAAAAACGCCTAACAAAACCCGAATGTAAGAGCCAATAGAGCTTTTTTACTGATTCAAATGAAAGATGTATATATGTCGGTTCGATGCCATAATACAGAGAAACCCTTACTTGTTTGAAGCATTTTTGTTCCAGCTGAATCGGACGATATCATTTTTGTAGGCCTGGGACAGATTCTGTAACCAGTTAACGACAATTTTCGAATCG